>NC_092353.1:60866996-61116939 GCF_963676685.1 Mytilus edulis | reverse complement strand
CCTTTTGCCTAACATCAAACAAATGATTCATGTACTTTCAAAGAACAACACTTTGTCTTTGCTTTCAAAGAAGTGAATAATTTATTTTGATAACCAATTTGATTTGGTGATTTTGGTTTGATGGTGTCCTTTTATATTCTTTGGATAACTGTACAAGTATTCGATTATGTAAACAACAACGTAGCAGTAGTATAGTTACATACCTGTAGTCTTTTCCTTTACAAGCAATTTACATTTTTCTTTCATTTCGCTGACTTTGTTTTTAAGTCTGTTTGATCTGGTGATGACATTCATTGTTTCTGTAAGCAGGTCTTCAAACATGTTCGAGGCATTGTGACTCAAGCTACTAAGCTGTTGTATTATTCCACAGAGGGTATGGTTAGCTATACAATTGTGTTCATCCCCTATGGCAACATCTTTGGTAAGCTGAACTTGGCTAAGGCGGACAGGGACGGTCTTTCGTTGTATAAAAGGCATTGTCTGAAACAATGATTATTCACTTAATATCTAAATGGATTTGATATTTGTTTTTTAATGAAAATTCTATGATATAATGTGAGGAAATCATTCAGTTGACATAATTAGTGTATCACCCTTATGCTTATAGTTTAAATCTTTGCTAAGGTTTGACTAACTTTTTGTCATTGTATATAATTATGAAAATTACAAAAGCGCTACTGCATTAGTGTGGAAGAATTTGGGTTTCTTTCGCCCACCGAGCTATACCATATAATCTAAGAATTGAATCGTTTGCACGTGATTGATATACTTTCGCTTATTTTCGAAACCTCTTTACATTCGGTTTAAATAGCTCGTACATGTCGCAAAGCGAGTTTGATATTCATGTTGCTCTATTACTATATTTAATTAAGCATATACTATTTATAGCTGGGTGCCATCATTATAGAAAAAAAAACACATACAAATTGATCTTCCACTGTTTTAATATGTAAAATCAAACATAGTATCTTTTAAAAAAATATTTTAATTCTCCTTATAGATTCTTACAATACGTATAGTACTTACATTACTCTTCCGTCTTATCCTACATATACCTTTATAGAGATTAAATTTGACCGAGAGATATTTAAACTTATGGTTTGCAAAACCAGAGTATGATTCATATAGATTTACTTACATCTGATACACTTAATTGAAAACTGAAACCGTATTCTAACACGTGTTAGTATATAGAGTGACCACTTAAACGTTAGAAAAAGGAAGTTTGTAATTAGGAAAGTCTTTCATATATAAAACAGTCAGACATATTACTTATAGACAAAATGTCTGCAGTGAAATAAAATTCGATAATCCATATTTTTTAATTATTGCTTCATTTTAATGCACATTGAAAGTGGGAAAGGGAACCGAAGTTTATACTTTTGTTATAAACCGCTTTCTAAAGTAGTCTATATATAATGATTTAAGGAGGATGTGTCCGTCTGTCTGTCCATCTGTTCGTTTGTTACTTTTCGATGCATGGACTTTGCAATTGCTTTATTTTTTTGCCTTGTGAAATGCCAACTTATAAGTATCGACATGTTGTAGAATGTGAATGTAGATATGTGTAAATGGTAAAAATAACAAAATTAACGAACTCCGAGGAAAATTCAAATCTGAAAATAATGAGTGAAGAAATTATTGGAAAGAAATTCTCGACTCAATAATTTACCAATAATAAATACATTACGTATATTGGAATCCAAAACGTCACCACAGACACAGACATTAAGGGCATACAATACAGTTTTGATCCCGTATTTACATTTTGATTAAAATTTCTAATTAGACTATGTTTTACCTGTTTTAAACAAATATGTAATAAAAAAATATACCTCCATGTGCTACTTTTTGAGTAAAATGAGGTCGAAATTTTGTATATTTGCTCAAAATTCGGATTTGTGGCCGTATTTTCCCTTTCGAAACAAATACATAACTTTTTTGTTTCAAACGATAAAAAACAAATTGCTATTTGTTATTAATTCTGTGTTTTATAAGTATCCTAAAAATGTATACATTTTTTATTCAGGAATAACTCATATTTATGAAATGTTCATGAATGTAGAAAAAAAACATAATTTTTTGCTGTATATTTATCAAATTTAAAAAAAGTGCTCTATTTACGTTTTCTTAAAAATTGGCACATATAATCTTTCACGTAATCAAACCAAATAACATTTAAAAAAAAGGGGCCCATGAACTCGTTTTCAAGTTAAATAAGTTTGAATGATAAAAATCAGTCGAAAACTGAATCTTTTCCCGATAAGTCATGGTTTGACGTCGCGAAAATAACAATTTACGTTAGCAACGTCATTACCTTTCCTGTAACTATGCCCTTAATCAATCAGAATTTATGAAAATGCCTAATATTCTTCACCATGTAATGCATATATATATGTGGTTGTATTTTTTTTTGCATGTTTTGATCGCAATAGTTTTTTTTACACTCGTCTGTTACCTGAAGTTGGATTTCCCTTCTAAGCATGACCTTTGCAAGGTGCCGCGGAATCAATCTGGTAATTGCTCGCAGTACTTTTAATTTTGTACTTGCAATATATCATGCTTATGTTAATTCTTTGAAATGGAGAAAATGATTTAAAGTACGATGCAAGTACATAGGACAGACGGACGAACGGAAAGACACTGCACTCACGAACACAACACAATATGCAGAGCGGCAGTATACTAATAAAATATTATAAATGTAACTTACGCAGAGTGATTTAACATCAATGCATGAACAATAAGACGTAGTATATAATAAGGAAGACGTGGTACAGGTAATGTTTTCACACACTTCCTAGTATATTTGTAAAATATACATGTACCTGACTGTAATTTATAGCTTTTACAATTACGTTTTTTAAAAAACTTTCTCGAATCAATAAACCCTTTTTAAATCGGGAAGTATCTGTAAGAATAAGTGAATTTACATAATGTTTCGGTATGTAAACAGTCAGGTGATAAAATCAAACGAAGTGAGTATATATGCAGTTTAATATTTGTAAGTATTTTTACTTATTTATTCATCTAACAGGTGAACTACATTTATGCAGTATCATGTATGGATGCACAAACAAGCTTTTAGATTAATATACTGAGACTCATTTTACACTGACTTTTGAATGTTTTGATAAAAATTGAAAATATCTTAGTCGAACGAATTGTAGAATTTTGAAACTCATACAACTGAACAGTTTCTATTCATAAAGAATATGATTTTAACACGAACAACAACCTGCCACAACATGCAAAATTACAGTCGATCAGAAAGGCAAATCGCTTGAATACTTCACTATAAATATAAAACATAACTTAAAAAAATGGTAAGCATCAGATATCAAGTATTATACTTTTCGATTTAAATGTATTTGTTGTTTTTGAATCGAAAGTATTCAGTAAAGAAAAGAAAACAGTTAATCAATTTTAGGCGAACAGTGGTTTTATTTTTTGTTGTATTCAGCTGTACTAAGGATTTAAAGGGAATGTGTCTTTCTTGGTTCTTTCCAGGAGATAATTGCTAAAGAGTTTACATTTGGCAGAACTTCTTGTAAAATTGTTTCGTAAGTGTTCTTATTAGCAACCCAAATTACAAAATACATGTTATACAAATTAAAATAGTTTTTGATATTGAAAGTTAGCTCAATAAAATAATTTTGCTCTACAATAATGTCATACCTGTTCAATTTATCACCCAAGTTGTATTGATCTTCGTACACATGTATGTTATCAATGATTTAAAATCTAATACTCAATACCGATCATATGATTATCTTGACCAAAGGGATTTCAATTGACCTTATCTGGTTAATTATAATAGATAAATGCATACATTCTCCTAGTTAAATTAATGTTCATATTCTTAACTGGACTAGATTTTTTATTTTTGCAGGATGACATTTTTCCGAAAGGGGTAGCTTACCCTTTTTACAATCTTCTGCGGTAAGGGTTATATCTAAATCTGGCTTGTATATGTTATTTAATTTGATTATTTTTTAAAATCAATTTAATCGTGCTGGAGTTCGATTTGAATATATTTTTAATACGTATTTTTATATGTCAATTTAATGGAATTCCAAGTGACAGGGCCGTAACTACCTATGAGGCAGGGGAGGCAACTGCCTCCCCTGAATTTTCTACACCAAAATTTTTTTTTGAAGTAGAAAAATAAAATATTGACAATATGTACACGAAGAACTTGAATTTATATTATAAACAACACAAGTTAAAAGTTTTAACAATGTTTTCATGATATGTGATATGTCTGTCATTTTTCGGATTTTTGATCGAAAGTAAACCGTTTCAGTATTTGTATTATTTTTTTTTGTGTGGCCGTCCGTCTGTTATTTAGTATTGACGGGGTCAGTATTCGTATGAGAACACATATGAAACTTTGCTTTCGATAATTTTGAATAAAAACTTAACTATTCACATTTGTTTGGGGGCTCAATTATTTAAGCAGAGGAAGTTCCTTTTGTATTGTGAATCTTTTAAGATATCGGAAATTCGATAACAGCTGAATCAGCTGTTGGGTCGTTTTTTTTAAGTTTCCCGATCGTACGAGAACATTATGGTCAATGCCTTAGTAGGTAAACACCCCATTCGTTGTAGCAGGGACTTTCTATACTAAGTTTATACTAGACTAGTATAGAAAGTCCCTGGTTGTAGTTATATACATGTCTGTTCAGCTTTCAACAATATTGAAAATCAAGATCCTCGATAAAAAAATATCTTGCGTTTTATATTCTTGCGTCATATGTTTTTTTCTGGGAACAGTATATCTAAGTTAATATGTTCCTGGTTTTTTGAACTTACCAGTTTCTAAAAAAAATGTCTTTAAATACAGAAAATACAGATAATAGTTGTTTGCATGAAGATTGCTCCAAGGATCCAGCAAAACTGATCTTTCTTAAAGTGAGGAAATCGAAGGAAATCGGGTAATTTTAGCCAGATCATTTGAGAAAAAAATCCACGGTCACAATGTATTTAATGTTAACAATTATAGGTCAAAGTACAGCCTTCAAGACGGAGCTAGCCTTGGCTCACCCCGAACAGCAATCTCAGCTTGTTTTTGCATAAAAGTTGCTTCCAGGTTCAAGCAATACTGATGTTTCTTGAAGTAAGGAAATCGAAGGGAAACGGGTAATTTTTAGCCAATGACTGAGAGAAAAAAATCAAAGGGGGTTCAATCGGCGCCCCCTAACCCCTGCCTCCCCTGAATTCGAACCCTAGTTACGGCCCTGAAGTGACATTTATACAAAATAGGGACGAAAATAAACTGACAACGCCTGGCTAAAAATGAAAGAAGGCAAACAGACAAACGATAGAACACATGACACAACATAGAAAACTATTGAATAAGCAACACGAACCCCACCAAAACTAGGGATGATCTCAGGTGCTCCGGAGGAGACAAGGAAGCTAGCTATTCTAACAGGTTTAATTCACAGTTTACTACATAAGGAAAATCCTGTACCAAGTCATGAATATAATAGTTGTATTTCATAAGTTTTGTGTGTTTTATTTTTCGATCTCGCAAAGTTGATATAGGACTCCGTTTTGATTTTTTTCTTGGAGTTTCGTATTTGTGTTATTTCATTTTGATTTTAGCTATGATTTTAACCTCTTATATAACAGATGATTTTTTTTTTATAGTTCTGGTGAATCCAAAGACTTCTTCATTCTATAATTAGAGAACACGAAGCAATACATCAAGTGACTCAAAGGAGCCGTTTAATATAAGTATTAAGGGATACATCCGTGACACGAGATCAACACATACGCAGCAACAAACACAGAAAGTAAGGGAGCTACCATTTGATTTTTATGGGGGGGCTAGGATGAAAAATGTTGTCCTGCATTTTTTTTTAGCTGTAATCTTTGTTCTGCCTTTATATTTTTCACTCTGTTTGGTCCTGGTTTTTTTTTTTAGTTTATCCTGACTTTTTTTTACCTAAATTGTCGTCCTGACTTTTTTTTTTGGCAATTGTCTCATCCTGCCTTTTTTTTTACTCAAAACTCCTGTCCTGCCTATTTTTTTCAAATTTCATCCTAGCCCCCCCCCCCCCCCCCCCCCCCATAAAAATCAAATGGTAGCTCCCTAAAGGATTATCACTTGTATTGTTATTGTTCTTCTCAAAGTCACAGTTGGACTATCAACAAGGAATACAAACTATCACGTTTATGCAAGTTTAAGACGGCTCCTGGCAACTACCGGTATCTTGTATCGTATGTAAGTTGAGACAATCTAAATTTTAAAGGGGTTCATAATGGGTGTGTATACCCTTCTGTATTTCTAATTCACACAATCTCGTCCTGATTTAATAATTTTGTTTGTCAATAATACATATACTTGCACCTTACCAAGAGTCCACTCTCAAATGTTTTCACTGCTGATATTTGCTACAAACAAAGTATCTGAAAGTTGCGTAATCGAATGTTGAATTTGACGACAAAATTTCATTCTCTCGGAATATTCGAAAGACCGTTACTCATAAAATTTCGTATCAGTGACCGTAACATTGAAACTCGACGATATAAAAATATCTAACGGAAACAGAAAATATTTTATAGTTGAAGATTAATACCAACTTTTCCTTATTCGTTATCACTCTAGGTAAATAATTAGGAGATCATTTTTTTTTAAAAACTTCCAGAAAAAATATGGATATTTTACAGGTTATCGCAATTTGAAAAGACATGAAATTCTAATAAATAGGAATTATTTCCAGCATTATTGTATTTGGAGATAATAAAAGTAGTTGTTTGTATATTCTTTGTATACGTATTTTCACATTGAATATCCATGTATGTAGTTCCTTGACGTTATCAATTTAAACTTGAAACCTAAGGTGAATTTGTTATCAAAAAGAGGCGGATAATTCTAAAGGGACATAATGTAATTCAGCGTTCTCGACGAAAAAAACCAAATATGTATCATATAAGAGAATCAGGATAGGGTATACAGAATACTGAATCATTGGCAAACAGGTTTTGAATAAAGATTAAAATTAATTAGCAAAATAAACAATGAAAAGAGAATCATATGTCGGGCAAAATAAATAATCAAAAGCGAAAAATTAAAAGATTGAAATTAAAGAACCGCCTATCTAGACCCTAATACACACTGCAGATATTATAAACTTCTATTTGACACGGGAAATGGATACCAGTACTTGAAACATGACGAAGTTTGATTTAAATGTAATTGTACATGCAATCAAAAATATATCACAATTAATAAGCCATTTGAATTTTTCGTGAGTTTATAGGTACATTCTTGAAATTAAACTTATATCGGTATAATGGCATATTATAATACATGTATACTCAAAATACAAATAAAAATATGAGAGGCTGATGATGCAAAAACTAATCCATATTGTAGAAAATTGGTACTTTTCTTATCTGTTTTTTTATTCCCCAATGTTTTCTTTATTCTTTATTTCTGGGGTTGAATTTTCTCGATTCTGTATTTTGATCTCTCTTTATTCTGCACATTATTCTCTTTTCGGTAAACCCGATCCAGACCTCTCTATTCTGTAAACCCCATGCAGACCTCTCTATTCTGTAAACCCCATCCAGACCTCTCTATTCTGTAAACCCCATGCAGACCTCTCTATTCTGTAAACCCCATCCAGACCTCTCTATTCTGTAAACCCCATGCAGTATTCTGTAAACCCCATCCAGACCTCTCTATTCTGTAAACCTCATCCAGACCTCTCTATTCTGTAAACCTCATCCAGACCTCTCTATTCTGTAAACCCCATGCAGACCTCTCTATTCTGTAAACCCCATCCAGACATCTCTATTCTGTAAACCCCATCCAGACCTCTCTATTCTGTAAACCCCACCCAGACCTCTCTATTCTGTAAACCCCATGCAGACCTCTCTATTCTGTAAACACCATGCAGACCTCTCTATTCTGTAAACCCCATGCAGACCTCTCTATTCTGTAAACCCCATGCAGACCTCTCTATTCTGTAAACACCATGCAGACCTCTCTATTCTGTAAACCCCATGCAGACCTCTCTATTCTGTAAACCCCATGCAGACCTCTCTATTCTGTAAACCCCATGCAGACCTCTCTATTCTGTTAATCCCATGCAGACCTCTCTATTCTGTAAACCGCATGCAGACCTCTCTACTCTGTAAACCCCATGAAGACCTCTCTATTCTGTAAACCCCATGCAGACCTCTCTATTCTGTTAACCCCATGCAGACCTCTTTACTCTGTAAACCCCATGCAGACCTCTCTATTCTGTAATCTCCATGCAGACCTCTCTATTCTGTAAACCCCATCCAGACCATATTCGATAGGTGCTTTGTACAAGAATTAATAAAATATGGAATATAAACACCATTTTTCCCCATGTAGGTATAACCATATATATCCACGTTCCCTTGCATTGTTCAAAACTATAAAATCATGAAATTATGAATCATGAAAGATGATACACTTAAAGATGCTGATATACACAGTCCACTTTCATAGATTATACATTGATATATATCAAAACTTCAAATTCAAATGCTCTAACAGCATCGACTTTTCAGTCTATTCCTCGTTTGGTATTACTAGGGCACGTTGAATATTTATGGGTGCAACAAAACGATTGCGTATTAAAGAAAATATTCATCTGCTATTTACAAAAAACTATATCCACCATGGTTCATGGCAACAGGCGGATCATGAGGTGATGGCGATTGATCACTATATTGATCGTCTGGCAGTACTGTTATAAGCTTCAAGTTTGTTTTCTGTAAATCAATAAAGTACAATACGGCTGTTCAAAAGTTATAAATCAATTGAGAGAAAACAAATTCGTGTTAAGAACTAAAACTGAGGGAAACACATCAATAATAAGAGGAAAACAACGAAACAACACACACTAAGATGCAACAAAAATAAAACGTCAACAAACATAGAAACGAATTGTTTGATAACAACTGTGGTATTCCGGGAGCTTAAAACAGCACCGGAGGATCGATTTAGTCATTGACCGCCATCACATTTTCAGAATAAAATTGTTAAATAATTGTAAAAGTATTATAAGATTTTACAAATTGTAAAAACATGCTGATAATAAGACAGGTCAATGGCTTGCAATCGGTCGTGGTTTTCGTGAAGATCAGTTAAACACATTTCCCCGCATAATGACAGTGTGTTGCATTTCCCACCAGCTCCTCTCTCTCGTTTCTCTATTTCTCTCACATTATTTCTCATGTAGGTTGTTCATTTTTCATATTCATTGTTTTTTGATTTAATTATACTTGTACAACAATATATTGCATGCTGTCATATATACATGAACACCATAACCTTGATACAAGGAACTGTTCGTGTTGTTTATTCTTTAGTTTTCTATGTTGTGTCATGTGTACTATTGTTTGTCTTTTTCATTTTTAGCCATGGCATTGTCAGTTTATTTTCGATTTATGAGTTTGACTGTCCCTCTGTTATCTTTCGTCCCTCTTTTAATTGACTCCCGGATTTTTTTGATCGATTTCAACGACAGATATATATAAATATGATAATTATACAACTTATATATTTTTCTTTTGTTCGCAATTGACCCATATATGCAAAATTAAAGTAATTGGTAATTCCCGGTAAAAGTGATTTGCCAAAAAAATGATATTTTGAAAACTCTATGACCTTTCTCTCAATCTTAAATTTTTGTGATCAGACATCATTTTTTTTTTATAAAACGTCCAACTGTGTTGCTCGGATCTACAATTGAAACTCAAGAACAAAGACATAGATAAAACCAGAGTAAAAACTATTAAAACAGAAAATGCTGTCTTCCTCTTCAAACCGAATATCTAACGATAACAGTCTAGTTGTTTCAGTATATCGGAAAAAAACTGGCTATAATGAAGAAAGTAGGAACTTTCATATTTATTGTGATTCTTTGCGTCTGCATCTCATTTAGTGTATGTTATGTTATGAACAGGCCAAGAGAAAACACATCAGAAACTCATTCCGAACTTTGCGTTTTCAAGCTGGATCAAATAAAACTAAACTCGTTGGTTAATTCTTCATATATTCCATTTGTGGATGCAAAATGTGATAGTTTATCTTACAATACACAAGATCTGAAGTTCGAAGTTAAAATGTCCGGTAGCTTTAAAATCTCAATGTCAGTTACTCTACGATTAAACAATCGTGTTGGCCGGAATACTCTGATGTGTATAGATTATAAGTTTAGCAACGAAAAGAAAAGAAATGTGTGTAGTAGGGCTCAATTTCCTTCCAATGATTCAAATTCTGCAGTTATTAATTTGGGGTTACCAGACGGAGCAAAAATGAATGCACGTGATGAATTTCGTGTGAAAATAAATAACATTCTTAATGTTTATATTCAGGATTCCTTGACCAGACTCTGGTCGTCACATATTGCAAGCCTTAAATCCTATTTATGTGATGAGGTTTCCTATGCGATATCATCGAAGCGTACTAGAAGAACAAACCAAATCATATGTGTAAAACAAATATTGAAAGATAATGGACTGGTATTTACATATCAGTAACAATTGAGTTGAGAGAGAGAGAGAGAGAGAAAGGTACAGACGCGCTCAAATTATTAAGTTAAAATAAGAAATTTACACAAGGTGTTAAAATGCTCTTGTAATACAGTGTTCAGATTAAAAATGGGAAGTTTTCTAATTGTTTACTTTATTAACATAGAAATACATGTAGTTCACAAATTGATTAGTATAAAAGACACGGGTGTCATTCGGTTTATCGAGAGAAATGATCGTGAAAGAATATCTAACGGCGGTCAAGTATTGAGAGACGATCGTGAAAGTTCTGGTAACGGATCGTGAAAGACAGTTAAGGTACATTCTAGTTCAGAATCTTTGAAAAAATCGCTTAATTTTCAAAACGCGGAACAAATCCGAACAAAAAAATATGTCTGTCAAAATGGTTTAACTTCCTCAACATAACTGTGAAAGAAGATAAAGAAAATATGAAGTACTTTTTGAAAAAACACAAAAGGCGCAATGCGTGTCTATAAAATTAATTACAAATAACACACTTTTTGTACCTATAATGGTCATATTTCAGAATATCATGATATATTTGAAATTTAATCTTTGGTGTATCTGATAGTACAGTAAAATTAAAGTATATTCTTCCATTAAAAGCGTTAATTTGTTTATGAAAACCTTGAATTTGTTGAATTTCCATCAAACTTGATCGTGAAAGATCAGGCAACGTATTATTTCGATCGTGAAAGAAAATGCGTGACCAGATTTAATATAGTAATCAGAAATCAGTATTTCTTTTACCATTTGATAAATCTGCAAGTGGTTGAAGCCTGTAACTATTTTGATAAGGATGAACATTAAAGCTATTATCTTTTTTCTATTAAACACTTTACCTCGAAAGTTAAAAAAACAACAACTAATAAAGTGTCTTAATAAGTGAGCAAGATTCAGCTCTGTGAATCGGTCTAGTGCACTTCAGGCAGGCCGACTCTAGTTAGCCAATCATATGGATATGCAACGTTTAAACCAAAATGTTATCCATCAAACAAAAAATCATAGCAAAAACAGCACATTTCATGTAATTTGGGATTGAACGATAACCAACATTTTGTGCAACAGAACTTTTTAAGTTCTTTATAAACAACGCATATAAGGATTGATTTAACTATATAGTACATTCTATAGAATACCAAAGCGCAAATGCTGTAATGTCTTGATTGCTTTACTTATGATAGTATATTTGTTGAACTTGCTTTATTTCGATCGTGAAAGAAAATGCGTGACCAGATTTAATACTAGTAATCAGAAATCAGTGTTTTTATATCCAGTCATAAACCTTTGAAAGCGTCCATGAAATAGAATTTTACCAATGAACCAGAACTGCTTGGTTATTTTAAACGGATACCGCATTAATATTGTTGTGGGTGTACTCCAAAACCTTAAAATGTCACAAAACAATAAAAAGCAAATATTTGAAAAGTCGAATTTCTTATTTGCTATTAGATTGAACAACATTAAAAGATACTGTAGGTATCCAAACCTTGCTATTTCTTTTATAACAATTGGTAATAACTTAACTATCTCATTAATTTCCAATTCATCTTCACAATATTCGTGTGTTGCTTCTGTAACATTATCTGCATCTTCAACCTCTTCCATTGGCTCAACTTCACTGGATTGTTTTTTTCGGCGTTTTGTCACCCATTGTCTTTTCTTATTGCCGTAGTTGTTATTTCTTTTTCTTTTCATATTCTGAAAATATTAATACTTTGAAATGCTTAAACCTATTGAGGATGTTGACCTATCTAGCCTTTCACAATACCAATATCAAATATCAATGGTCATATAATTGAAGAATAATTTGAACGTCTTCGAAGCATCAGATCTTTCACGATCCTTTTCACGATCTTCAAAAATGCGGTACGTGATCTTTCACGATCCAAAAAATCAAGTTTGTATAAATAGTTCTTTATTTACCAAGTTTCAGATTATATTTATACAAAATAACTATGAGAACCGTTTAATTAATTCAAATACAATGCCCTTATTCTGATAAAAGTAGTTTATCTAGTCGAATTTGTGAAAAAATCGTGTTTGTTTACATTTTTTATGTCATTGAAATGTCGAGAAGCAATCTGCCTTTTGTCGTTTTGTAATAACTGTGTACTTTTGAAACTGGATATTCTGACATACTGATCATAATGTTGAACCATTTTGACAGACAGTTATATTTTGTCGTAAATGTGTCTGTGTAATTAATTAAATTAGAATATTTACTGACCTTTCATATGTCTTCTCGATTAAATGTCTTTCACGATCCGTTACCAGAACTTTCACGATCGTCTCTCAATACTTGACCGCCGTTAGATATTCTTTCACGATCATTTCTCTCGATAAACCGAATGACACCCGTGAAAGAAGTGTAAACGAGACAAATATCCAACACAGACCAAATGATGTACGTGGTAACAACAATACAGGTCACCACACTATAAAAGACCCCGACGTAACATAATGTAAAACAATTTAAACGAGAAAATCAACGGACTCATTAAAAAAAAAAAAAAACCACATGTATACAGTAACAAAGAGAGGCAGGAGATATCAAAGTGATATTCAAACTCATATGTCGATGACAAACTGACAACACCATGACAACAAACAAAATACGATCAACAGACAATTATCAGTATATATGTAAAACACAGTATATAAAACAAAATAGATATAAGAAGATGTGGTATGAAGACTGGATAAAGTAAATCTTCCATAACATAAAGGTGATCTCATGTGCTCCAGACAGGTATGAAGACCTTGTTCCTCGTTTGTAATCCGTCTATAAATAAACTCATCATAGATACCAGGATTGAAATTTTATATTTACGCCATACGCGCGTTTCATCTAATAAAGACTCAAAAGTGACGCTTGAATGAAAATGTTATAAAGGCCAAATAAAGTGCGAAGTGGAAGAGTATTGAGGTACAACAAATTCCTCATAGTTGTGCCAAATACAGCTGTAGGGTAATATATTCATGTTTTCCTTTTAGTTTGAAAGAACTTGCTTGAATTGAATGTGTTAAAAGATTTCTCTATCACTTCAATATTAATAAATTTCAATGATTATATGTTTCCGTTACACTGTAAAATATTAGGTATAAATTGATCTTGACATGACATGATGATCACCGTGCTCCAACTTCGGCGCAATTGTGATAATTAACAATTAGAATTAATACTCCTGCCAAACATTATTTAGTATTAAAATATTTCTTAGTTTTATGAAAATTTATTTGCTATACAAAATTAAAGAGATTTATCACTCATCTTTAATTTAAGCTATTCAATCTTCTTACCCGTGTATGTTTCAGTTCCTAAATACTTTATATTTAGCATTTTTAATCTTCCGATATGATCATCTTGACATAAAAGATCTCGCTTTGAACTATCTGATTAATCATGCCACATAAACATAATCTTAACTGGACAATGAATAGACAAAATCAGATGTATGGAACGCCGTAGCTGCCTTATGTGTACTTGTTTTTAGATACGCTTATACTTTTCAATATATGCACATAGTTTTTCTATATATGCACATACTTTTTCTATATATGCACATACTTTTTCTCTATATGCACATAGTTTACTTTATATGCACATAGTTTTTCTATATATGCACATAGTTTTACTCTATATGCACATAGTTTACTTTATATGCACATAGTTTACTTTATATGCACATAGTTTTTCTATATATGCACATAGTTTACTTTATATGCACATAGTTTTTCTATATATGCACATAGTTTACTTTATATGCACATAGGCCATGTGAGCTTTTGTCATCACTTGGCGTCCGTCGTCCGTCCGTCCGTAAACTTTTACATTCTGATCTTCTCTGAAACCCCTGGGTCAATTGAACTGAAACTTGGTATGAAGCATCCATGGGAGGTCCTTTACAAAATTTGCATAAATCATCCAGGTCCGTTAAAAATAAAATAGCTGCCATGAGGATTTACATGTTTTGATTGGTTGAAATTTAAAACTTCTTCTCCTCTGTAGCAGTAGAGCCAAATGAACTGAAACTTGGTATGAACCATCCATGGGAGGTCCTATACCAAGCATACCAGGTGAGGTTACAGGCTCACCACTTGAGCCTCTTGTTCTATAACAAATTGGTTATGTGATTAAAAGGAATCCACTGTATACTACTTGACTTTGACCTCATAAAACATTGCAAGTGCCAAATATGTCTTATTTCCATATTTATTAAGTTCACAGAAGACTTAACCCGTACATGTATTATTATGCTAAGCTCAAAGTGTAAATGCTTTATGCATTACAATTTACATCTACTTGTTCATAAAATGCAATCTTTTTGAATGAAATTTCATGTCATTTTTATGCCGCATCTTTGCAAATACAACAGCTTTTGAACACTTTGCAACACTAGTCCATCATTATATATAAAAGAACTGATAGGGGATAAAAAAAAACACATGATATATCATCCCAACACAGAACAGCACAAGGACATGCACAAAACAACAGCCAAAGGTCACTGTAGTGGTCTTCAACAATGGCATCACCTACACTACCAAGTGAGTTCAAGCAGGCTCCTTACAAAAAGTGCAAGCAACTAGACATAAACAACCTGGAAGACACAGCGACAAAATGACCCCATGAAAACAAAACAACAAATAAAAAAAGACAGCCACTGAACACTGGATCCTGGATTGGGACAGGCTCATAAAGTATGTCAAGGTCACAAACTCTTGTAACTGGGGGTACCTTATACGGAATAATTTACTATTTATGTTGATGGGTACGTGGGGTAGCCCTGTGTGAGCATTGCATAAAATACCTCTAGTTTTACTTTTATAACTACTACATGTCAATATGTTCTGAAATCAGAACCTGGTTTGAGACGAGCTATGTAATGCTAGATTGCCTATATTTTGTGGTTGCTGGTGAATAATAGAGAAAAGTTTAGGTACTAAGTTATCTTAACTGTTGATAAAGGTGCAGAATCAATACAAAATCTTCCTAGTACCAAAAACAATATTATGTCTTTAATCATGCTAAAACAACAACAACAACAATGTTTTACTTTAAATCACATGTAATTTTAATGATTTTGTTAATGTTAATTATTTGCCGAAATGATCTCCAAAGACTTTAAATAGTCATCAATACCAAAGTTCTCGCCTGTTCGATTCAATTCATTATTTAGGATCTCCCTACATTGTTCATTTATAAGATTTAAGGGTTGAAATATTGGCCTTTCTCCATCTCTGGTAGCTTCATTGTTCTGTTCTCCAACTCCTAATTCTGGTAATTCCGTCTCATTCATTTGCATGCCAACTGGGTTCTGAACTTGCCCTGAGCCCCAAAGCTGCAGGGGAGTAGCCTTAACGGTCCTTATTCTGTGACAACCCCATGCTGTAGACCACACATTCAGTCTTCTGTTAATTTCATCCTTGAAATTATAGTGCAGCGCTGCCAAATGTAGATCCTTTAAGGGGTCAAGGATATCATGATCCTCCATGTAGTAGAAAAGATTATAAAAATAGCACAAGACGCCTTCAAAAATGTCCCTCCAGAGTCTTTCGATCCGTTGATTATGTGTACTGGGACCTGTGATCATGCCGCTTTCACCTCGTTTCGTCAGCATAAAATCTGCTACAGAAACATTTTCCCGTCCCTTGTCGGATCTTACTTTTAATGGTATGCCATAATTATCAACACCGGTGAGGAAGCTTTCCAAAACAGTTTTAGAAGTGTTATTGTCATTACACGAAAGAAACATAATCATCCTACTAAACCCGTCAATGCCACCAATTATTACAAACCTCCATCGAATTAGTTTATGGTTGGTGTCTATGTGCCACAAATGGTTAGGGGCCATTACGTTATAAGTTCTCCGATGGAGACGACCAGCTTTCCTTGCTCGAACTCCAAACGAATCTATTTCATGAATGCAGTCCCTTAGTCGCCATCGTTGTATTTTTAAACCCTTCGTTCTTAACAGTTGTCGAAGCATTTGCTCGCCACACATTGGGAAATCTTTAATGGTTTCCGAAACTACTCTTTCCAGATCACCATCGTCTATTTCTGAAAAGCCTTGTTTTGACAATCCAAACTGAGCCATTCGGCGATATATTGTGCGCTCTGATACTAATAAAAGTTTTGCAATATCGGATATTTGGAATCCACAATCTAACAAACTGTCTAATGTTAATTTATCAATATCAAATTTTGGTGCTCCAGAGTATCCTCCTATTTTCTGTGGTTTGGATTTTCCATATTTTACACATTCTCATCATGTCGGTTGCGTTTGGAATACCTAAAAACTGCAAATTTTGTTTTGAAAGCAGACTTATTATATCAGGAGTTATAGCTTCCCGTTCAAAACTTTCGTAAACTTCTTGCAATCCCACTTTCCTTAAAACAGTCAGCATCAGTGGCTCTGCCATTTTATTTACCATTACGGTACCCAGGATTCCTTCAATCAGGAAATAGTAAAGTATATTGAATACAAGTATATCCTTGAAGAACTATCAAGAAAATAAGGGAAAAGTATACACACGGAGAACGATGTGTATACATAGTAAACTATGCGCATATATAGAAAAACTATGTGCATATAGAGAAAAACTATGTGCATATAAAGTAAACTATGTGCATATAGAGAACAAGTATGTGCGTATAGAGAAAAAGTATGTGCATATATAGTAAAACTATGTGCATATATAGAAAAACTATGTGCATATATAGAAAAACTATGTGCATATAAAGTAAACTATGTGCATATAAAGTAAACTATGTGCATATATAGAAAAAGTATGTGCATATATAGAAAAACTATGTGCATATATTGAAAAGTATAAGCGTATCTAAAAACAAGTACACATAAGGCAGCTTCGGCGTTCCATACAGATGGTTTAATTCTACTAACCAAAGTTTTCAGGATGGTCTTTTTCCAAAAGGGGTGCCATACTTGCGGAGGATATCTTTACCATTTATAAAACTGGCTTGTACGGTCATGTAGTTCAATTTGAGCATTATATCAAGATCAGCCGATTTTGTACTTAAAACAATCAAAATTTAGACCACTTTCAATGTAACAACCATTTTATCGTAGCTATGTGTATCCCTTTTAATCCGAATTAATAGCACATTGTTTATCCCGATATTTCAAAAAATAACTAAAAAACATGTGAGATGCATTAAGATCAGCCACCAAATACAAAACTTATATCATCAATGTAGTGCGACAATCTAAAGTATGTGACATCGTTGGGAATAACCTTTTTTTTTCGTATACAAAATGTATGAACATATATCAGCACAAAAGCAAGACATTATGGACATAGTTTCAGGCTTATAACTTGCTACACCAGACGCGCGTTCCGTCAACATAAGAATCATCTATGACGTCCAGATAAAAAAATAGGAGCATTGGAAACATGTGGCTACGGCCTCATGAGTATCTCTGACAAAAACTATTGCATAACATTTTCAATGTTATATTGTTTTACAAAAATGTTACCCTTTATTTTAATGTTTTGTGAAGAATACTATTGCATGACATTTACAATGGTATATTGTTTTACAAAAATGTTACCCTTTATTTAAATGTTTTGTGAAGATGAGAAAAAGAAATGCAATCAAAATCAAATCCAAATACAGCAATATTTTTTCCGGGAATGTTTTTCCTGCTGGTGTCTAATAGGGGAATATCAACAATCGAACCACAATGGTATCCTATATATTTACATGTATTCAACCAGATCAATATGAACGCATTAATTTGATTAAACAAACTTTATTTTATTTAATATGCACCTTGATACGAATTTATTCTAACTGTTGTCTTGCGAAGATTTGTTTTCTCTCAATGGATTTAGGACTTTTGAACAAAGGTATATTACTGTTGCCTTTATTTGATACATTAAAAATTATCGATAAAAACATATCTCGGGGAATCTCAAAACATTTTATAGTGAAAGATGAATACCTTATTCGTTATCACTCTAAGCAAACAATTACGAGATAATTTCTTTTAAACTTTCAAAACAAGATTGAATTTTTACATAGTTTGTCAAAATTTACAAATTCTAAATCTCTAATTTGCACAATATCCAGAACTATGGACTTTAAATAAACTGTTATTTGTGTTTTCATATTATACGTTTTTAATTTTTATGTTTATTGAATTAAATCTTAATGTGTACATGCATGTGTATGTTGCCGCATTGAACAAAATAAATCAAAGATAACAGAGAACAATGACTTTCCCAAATATAGGTACAAAATATATTGCTGGGTCTTCCAAGTGCTCCACGAAACCTCTTTCTAAATTATTAACATCTATTTTATCAGCAATCAAAGACGGGCTTCAAAGTTATTGTGAAACTGCCTATTCTAGAGGTGGCGTGAATCAGATGTGGATACTTAAAAATTCCAAAGATCTTTTAGAGTACATACAATCTAACTCTCTTTCATCTTGTAATAGTATTAAAACATTTAACTTTTCTACACTTTATACAAGTATTCCACATTCAAAACTAAAAGACAAATTGAAAGACTTTGTTTTCTTGTGTATCTTGTCTTAGGAAGGGATAAATCCTACTTTTTCAAGGATCACTCTGATTCAAACAAAAAATTCTCTGAAACTGACATTATCAAGATGCTTGATTTCTTGATTGACAACATATTTGTTACGTTCGGTGGACGTGTTTTTCAACAGACTATCGGCATTCCAATGGGAACGAATTGTGTCCCTCTTCTTGCCGACTTGTTTCTTTATTATTATGAGGCTGACTTCATACAGGAACTTCTTAGGAAGAAAGATAAGAAGTTAGCAATATCCTTTAACTCTACATTCCGCTATATAGATGATTATTTTTCACTAAATAATTCAAAATTTGGTGACTATGTCGAACGCATCTATCCCATTGAACTAGAGATAAAGGATACAACAGATACAGTTAAGTCGGCCTCATATCTTGACTTACATCTGGAAATTGACAATGAGGGTCGATTGAAAACAAAACTTTACGACAAAAGAGATGATTTCAGCTTTCCAATTGTGAACTTTCCATTTCTAAGTAGCAACATTCCAGCAGCACCTGCATACGGTGTATATATCTCCCAATTGATACGATATTTCCGTGCTTGCATTTCCTATCATGATTTTCTTGATAGAGGGTTGTTGCTCACAAGGAAGCTATTAAATCAAGAGTTCCAAAGGATGAAGTCGAAATCATCTCTTCGTAAATTTTACGGACGCCATCACGAGTTGGTTGACCGTTATGGAATAACCGTTTCACAAATGATACGGATTTGTTTGTTTGTAACACGACGGGTGAAACATGTGGAGCAGGATCTGATTACCCTTCCGGAGCACCTGAGATCACCCCTAGTTTTTGGTGGGGTTCGTGTTGTTTATTCTTTAGTTTTCTATGTTGTGTCATGTGTACTATTGTTTGTCTGTTTGTCCTTTTCCTTTCTAGCCATGGCGTTGTCAGTTTATTTTCGATTTATGAGTTTGACTGTCCCTCTGGTATCTTTCGTCCCTATTTTACGAAGGGAGGATGATCACATTTTGCAGTTGTGCAGGAGAAGACTGAACATTGTGAGAGGGTGAACTTTTAAAAGTGACATACAAAAACAAAATAACATCTTAAAGTCTAGCAGTGAGTCAGTGTTCTCTCTCATTTGTAGGGTTGGGTTGTGGGGTTGTGGGGTGGGGTTGGGTGTCAAAACAGTCCCGCTTTCCGCAACGCTCATACGCTCTTGATTTTCCTTTAAATGGGACTAAGAAATAAAACATGTTTGTTATTAATTGTTGTTCATTTATGTTTAAATGTTTTTAATGTGATGAATAAGTAGAAAATATAAAACCAATTCAGGAGATTGGAACTTAAGAATTACAATATTCAGAGGACGATGTAGAAATCCTTAAGTAACAAGGTAACAAGACGGGTATTCAGAAAAACGGAAAAAAACCTTTTTAGAACGGAGAAAGCATTTCCTAAGAAATCAATTACGTATACTCCAAAGGAACAAATACAATCTCCAGTTCACAGGTGGTTTGTGAACATTATTTCCTTATGGAAAAAATGCAAAAGCAGATATCTATTATATCTAGCGGATGTAAAACAAACAAAACGAACCTACGCAATATTTCGACAAAAAACAGCGGAAACTGAGATATCTATCAATTATTTCCTAAGATAACAGGGACAACAACACGCTGCATGGTATATACCACATTCCCTTAGGAAACCATTTTTTTTAGGTTCGTAGGCTCAGAAATATGTGCTACGAACTAGGAAGTTATCTATAAACATCGCAAAGGTTTAGCTGCCTGATGTATTTTATTTTGTCTTGCTCCCTGTCGAAATACTCTATTGTAGGTACATGGAATAAGAAGCTTCTATGCATGAAAATATTCTATAGATATATAATGCTTGTAGTGTCCCGGTTAGTTAGAGCATGTTGTTTCAGAAGGAACAAGAATATAGACAAATATGGATTGATTTCTATGAGTTTATAACTTTGTATTGTTTCCTGAGGAAATAAAAACAGCAATATCATACACGTAGTTATTTGAGGCTGTTTTGATTTGGATTCCTAGGACGTCCCGTGGCCCCCAAAATTTGAAAAATTACGTGACTTCAAAGCAATTTCGCACTACATTTATTTTTATTTTTTTTTGGGGGGGGGGGGGGGGGGAGGGGGTGCGTTTTGTGGGGAAATAACCTAAAGATAGATTATTTGAGTAGTTATGTTCGTACTGTATGTCTTATGGAAGCACGTACAGATAGAATGTGTTTGTAGTTTCCTGATTATTTCTGTAAGTGTTTCCATCGAGTAAGAATATAATGTATAGCTATTTTACACATGTGTTTTACTGTGCGATATGTTTTTGCGGTTGTATAATATTTTATGATGATACATTGTATAAGCAATAATCATATATATTCCATATCTACATCAACTCTGACAAATTGATATTATAATTTCTTATCAATTCTGAATAAATTAATATAATTCTTCTTATAATAATTATACTCTGTATGCACTTTATCAACTCTCCGTGTAAAATACACTGACTATTGACATACATTTATTTTTATAAATTAATTAAGCTATATCGGAAATGAACACTTTAACCATTTTGACCTTTGATTAAAATTTAATGAATATGCACAATACCCTTGATGTATTGTCATTACCGGAACAACCATTTAGCTTTTTCAAGGGTCAAGGAAGAATTTAGAAATATAACCAATTAAGATCGTAAAAAGATGTCGAAACATACATATAGATTATTACATTTGATACAAGTGGATTATCAGATTTATCCAATCGAGATAGTTAAATTACCGAGATTGGATAAATCCGATAATCCACGTGTTACAATGTAATAATCTGTTTCTCTAATGATTAAAAGAAAAAAAATCCTTTTTTCTAACCAAAATCCCCTTCGAGTGCCTTCCATTTTCCACGAAGTTGTCAATTTCATTCACACAAGTTTTGTTAGAACATATTGATCATTTCAGGGAGCTGAGAAAGGTTATGACCCTTTAACTCAGCCAACTATCGTCTGAGATCACCGGCAACCACACGTTGATTATTTTTTTTATACAATGGGTTTGGAAAGGGATATATCTCCATATTGGTTTTTTTTTACCGGAAGTGTTAATTTTGTATTTAAACATATAAAGCAGAATAGAATTAGTGGTTATGACGATGACTTAAAGCCAAAAGTTAAATAACCAGCTAGAAAAACCATTTTATTTACATTTCAGAAACAGTTGAATACTAAAATGAAAAATTATCAATATTTCTATGTCCGCCATATTGGATATCACCGGAAGTAAGGGTTTACAGACATATGTCTTATACATTGTATCCATGAGAAGCACCAAAGAAAGGTTCCTGCACAATATAATGATAGTAGCAATACTTTAAAACAAATTTCAATTACCCTCTCTAAAAATAAGCTTATTCTAGAACTATATCCGCCATGTTGGATTTTACCGGAAGTAGGGTTTATGAAGACATCGTATCTATATCATATATCCAGAAGTAGTACAAAACAAAGGTTTGTACCAAATATTATGATAATAGCATGTTAATAACACCTTTTTCACATACTAGCCTTCGATATTGGATAAATTTAAGTATGATGTCCGCCATTTTGGATTTTACCGGAAGTGAGACATTTTTTCAAATGCCTCCCTATCTGAAATGAAAAAGAAATAGTTGAGGAAGGTCTATGCCAAATTTCATGCTTGTAGCAGGATGTGCACAATTTTTCACAAAGCCGCCGTACTATATATATCAAACATTATTTTTTTATTTCCACGACATATTTATATAATATATATATATTTATTTGGAGGATCCTTTACTATAGATAATTTAGCTGATCTGTAACAATAACATCTTCATGCCTTATATATCATGTACTGCAGTACGCCGCTAGATTAAAACTGACGTGGAAAGGTAACACACGGCCAGCGAAAGCTCTTTTTTTGAGAGCCCAGGTGGTCGTGTGGTCTAGCGGGACGGCTGCAGTGCAGGCGATTTGGTGTCACGATATCACAGTAGCATGGGTTCGAATCCCGGCGAGGGAAGAACTAAAAATTTGCGAAAGCAAATTTACAGATCTAACATTGTTGGGTCGAATACACTAATCTTTGGACTTCTTGCAAATGCGTTTTAATCTTCAATCTTCCCTTTTTCAAAATGACTATATCCACTATATATATGTTTCAAACTTTATTGCAGCAATTACGTCACTATACACTACTAGCTTCAATTAAAATTATTCATCCCATTCACAATCGCTGTCGGAAAAATCGGGAGTCATCGCCATCACTTGAACTGTCTTCTGTAAACTTTCGGCGATTCTCTAAAGCTCTGTTCATTATGGTGGTAACATCCATATGATTCGAATTAGATTTGACTGACTGTATTGGTGTTTTTCTGTCTTTTGACTGTTTCAAATTCTTTTTCACTGAAATTGTGAAATGCATTTTATATTTTATAAACTGATTAATTAATATATTGATATATAGCTGAATGATATGATATAGTCAAAAATACATGTAGTTTTCAATATATGAGGGTGTTTAGGGGAGCTTCCATTTCTTTGTCTTTAACATCTTTTTACCATCTTTCCCCCATTCATCATTATTTAGATTATTCTTCTCTTTTGTTTATATTTCCAGCAAGCCAATACTCTCTAAACTCGATGAGAGAGAGAGAGAGAGAGAGGAGAGAGAGAGAGAGAGAGAGAGAGAGAGAGAGAGAGAGAGAGAGAGAGAGAGAGAGAGAGATGAGAGAGAAGAGAGAGAGAGAGAGAGAGAGAGAGAGAGAGAGAGAGAGAGAGAAGAGAGAGAGAGAGAAAGAGAGAGAGAGAGAGAGAGAGATAATTTTTTAGTGATTATTGACCATACACTAGAAGCAACATCACATCCATTATAGAAAAAAAACTTTGAGTTAAGTCCTCCCTCGTGCTGATGCATATGAGCAAATAGTATTGTTGTTCATATGCAGGAGTCAACCAAGGGCAGGTGCTTAAAGGACACTCAAGCCTCTTCACAGAAATCTGAAAAATTTAAACATTTTACAACACAAGCATAAACTAATACTTAAAAAAGAATTACTATATTATAGTCCTCCTTGTGGCTGAAGCACATAAATAAGATTAATATGTAGTTATTAAAATACAGGAGCCACCAAGGGCAGGTGCGTAATATATTTGGGCAATTTTTCTCTATTCTTATTTTTTTTACATTTTATTCAGTACTTTTTGCTCTATATTACCTATTCTGTAACCCACATCTAGACCCTCATTTTTGCCATCTCTTCCGGAGCACCTGGCATGTCTCCTTTTCTTTTGGTAGGGTGCGTGTTACTTAGTCTTTTCTTCTTTTATATGTTGTGTTTTGTGTACTGTTATTGGAAATTTCTTTTTTATTTAGCCACGACGTTGTCAGTTTACTTTCGACTTATAAGTTTGAATGTCTCTTTGGTATATTTCACCACTCTTTTTCAAAAATAAAGGCAACAGTAGTATACCGCTGTTCAAACTCATAAATCCATGGCCAAAAAACAAAATTGGGGTAACAAACTAAAACTGAGGGAAACGCATAAATATAAGAGGACGGAACAACGACACAACACTACAATGTAACTAAAACACACAGAAACGGACCAAGCATCAGACAAAATCCCACAAGAATAACAAATATAACATCAAAACCAAATACATGAATTTGGGATAGACAAGTACCGTGACACGTTTGATCGCAATGTCAATTTACACTCAAAAATAAGAGAAAACAAACGACGCAACGTTAAATTGTAACACACACAGAAACGAACTATAACAAAAACGTTTACATTTAAAAGCAGACAAAATTCGTTTCCAACGATTTACAAAATGTATGCTTGTCATTATTCGCTATTGCTATTTTCCCGCCAATTAAAAAGATTAAATCTTTACTAAATATGTGTAAACTACTAACTTGCAAGTAATGAGTTTTCCGAAAACATCCCTGTTGCAGACGAAGTTTCAACACTAATAGATGTAGACGTTGTCGTCGACGTATTTGGTGGAAGAGCTATTCCCGGAGGTGGCGGAGGTGGCGGTGGTGGCGGTGCATTTGGAACGGAAGCTTTGTCAGTGTTTTGAATAACAGGAGGAGGTGGGATATTTTTTCTGCTGTTAATATTGTTGGCATTTTCCACGGCTGATGGAAAGACAAATGTACTTATTCTATTGGCTCTGAGCTTCTGAGAGGCTCGTAGCAGTTGTGGATTTATTTCTAGTGGAGGAGGAGGTTCAATTATGCTGTCCCTTCCTTCATTACTATCCGACTCATCGGGTGGTGGAGGCAACGGGTAAAACGATTCACGCTCGTCAATTACTGAGTTATAAAATTCGTGAGGAGCAGGTGGAAATGCAACACTTTGTATAGGTCCATTCGTCATAACAACAGTCGGATCAGGAGGTGGCGGCGGTAAATCACTGTATCGATCGTCAGGCGGTGGTGGTAATGCCGAATTAGTGTGATTGGAAATGACGCTGTGTTTACGCATAGGTACAGGTGGCGGTGCATCATTTTCTTTGGGCAACTCTGCTTGTATACTAGAATCTGGGTCAACCTTTCCATTTTCATCCTATAATTACAGAATTTTATACCACAAATTAAAGTTATATTTTGTCTGAGATTTTAGGTTTTAGTAAATTACCGTTCCAAAATCTGGTATCAACAATATAAACTTTAAATCATGTTGTCATAGCCGTTTAGCGTTTTATCTTTATGATGTAACCGAAGACGACTTTATCAATCATATTTGTTCTTGCCAAGAACCACAGAACGGGTGCAACCGATAGAGAACATAAATTCACCTTCGGTTTTGTCGAATTCGTGTTGCTCGCTCAATCTTATGTTTTCAAAATTCACCAGTTAAAAGGAATTAAGCTTCAACAACTGTCTTGACTCAATAAAAATAATGTGTAATTGTGTATGCAAATAAATCTATAAAAAAATTACCCTATCATGTATTTTCGCTGATTCTTCCATTTCGTCCTTTTCCTGAACATTTTCAAGTTTCTGGTTAGGATGCTGTTTTTCCCATTGTTTACTAGAAATGCCTTCCATCTTTTTCTTTTTCTCCTTCTTACGTTTCCCGTGACTCTGTTGAACAAACTGTGTGCTAAATTCTGCACCTTTTGCTTTGTCTCTCATTTTATCTTGTATTCTCCTAACTTGTCTCGGACCTTCTTTTTTATCCTGTCGACGATTTTTTCTTTCTGCTCTCTATAATAAAATTTCAACATTTTTAATAATTTTTTATGACAACCAAGATCGGTATGCATGCAAACTAGTATTATATTAATCATAACCCATTCTTTTTGGATGGCTTTATTTTTCATGTTTGCTTAAAATTTTCTTACTGACTTGATGTCCACTTTTTTCGTTAAAATGCGTATGCATTACCAACAGTTTTTTTTCGTTTGTTTGTTTGTGTGTTTGTTTGTTTGTTTTACTTTAACTTTAAAATTTAAGTAATGCAAATGTTCTTTAAAATTTTATTTTAGATTTTGGTATTATCTATTATAAATAAAAAAAAAAATAAAACCATCTACATAGTTTTGCAACAATAGTCCCATTTCTTACATGAGTTTTACTTCTAAGGGTCCCAAAAATAAATCTGTAATTGTTTGGTTTGACTTGTGTTCAGCAAAGGAATTCCGTATACATGTACATAGGTCCAATTTATTCTTTCAAAAATAATATTTGATGAAAATGAAATCTCAAAAATAACAATTGGCGCGAAATGAATGCTGCCTAATTATTAAAACAAAATTTATACCTTTATCTTTCGGTGGCTATAATCTGTTTCTTTTTTCTCCATTTGTGAAGACCAATGGACAAAGAAAAAGTCTGGGTTGGTATACAGTTTTAATCCACTTTTCCCATCTTCTCTACAGTTCATATTAAGAAAAAATGAATGTAAAGCAATGCATGTCATTCAGAAGCCATTTTTGTAGAAACAAAAAAAAAGTCCATTTAAAAAGTGGAAGATACCAACTCGTGAAGGATTGTTTGGTGTATGAAATAAACTCATCATAGATACCAGGACTAAATTTTTTATATTCTCCAGACGCGCGTTAACTTTCGTCTTCAAAAGACTCATCAGTGACGCTCGAATCCAAAAGAATTAAAAAGGCCAAACAAAGTACGAAGCTGAAGAGCATTGAGGACCAAAAGGTTTTGCCAAATAAAGCTAAGGTAATGAAAAAGTCACTTTTGTTTATTTATTCAATGATTTGTTCTGTAAAAAAGAGACATTGTCTGAGAGTCTTGGTGGTGGTTCCGTCAGGTAAATATTCCTGATTTTAGGCCATTTTTTGTTTTTCTTCATTTCAGCCCCATACCATTATGTTCTATTCTTTATATTTTATACCCCGTTTTTCGTTAATCTTTTTGTTTGTGTCATTTGTTTTCGATTTTGTAAACCCCATCACGATCTTCTTTCATTACTCTATCTTCTGTCTATGTTGAATTGTGCCTTCTTTAATAAATGGCCGCAGGGGAAGTTCGCGATCCCTCTTATGAACATTATAGCTGAAGCATATTGCTTTAATTTTAATATACCTGAATTGGTCAGTCTTTGAAATGGCCGGAGGGAGGTTGGCTGCCTTGTACATGGACACTATGGCATTGGGTCTACTTTGCACACTAAAGATTTGCTGATCAAAATGCTGCGAAAGCGCATTTTCATTTTCATTGTCATTCAAAGAACCTGTTGTCAAGATAAAATATAAAAAAGTAGTACAACACTAAGTGTGAAATATCTTTAAAAATATTTAATAAAAGAAAAAGGAGAACATCGCTAAGTGTGAAATATCTTTTTATAATGTTTCGAAGTTTAAAATTGAGATCTTTAATGGAATGTACATATTAAAAAACAAAACAAGGACGGAAAATGTTAAATTAAAAACTAACGACAAAACTAATCAATAGATAACACAGGGTACGTGATACCGGAGTAAGTTAAATAAACCTTATACACTATGGATCTATTTCCAATATATTTGTCTAACTATATTTCATGTAAAAACAGGTCATGATTGATAAAAGATTAATCAAGCAAATGATAAATAAGATGTATACATAAACGTTTAACCATGCTGCATTTGTTTGCACCTGTCCTAAGCCAGGAATCTGATTTTAAGTAGTTGTTGTTTGCTTATTTTAAACATATTTATTTTAATGAATTGGGAAACAAGTTACATGTATATTAATTCCTATTTGCAGGTGCGAGCGCTACCTCGTAGCGACATTAGCCTGCTCTTTTTCGAAATCTACAATGGTGTCTCTTTTACGTGCAAAAGACATGGCTCTCTCTCAAAAAGGGTCAGCCATTTATCGTCCCCTTCCGACGGACTATCAACGCTTCTCAAGATCAAGACTGTACTCGTAAATGGAAACAGGAACCTTTGTGGTGTTAGTAGTCCGATGCACTAAACGATACGCCTCTATTTCTGTCGTTTGTTGATGTGGTTCATTTTAAGTGTTCCTCGTTTCCCATATATAGATTAGACCGTTGGTTTTTCCCGTTTAATTGGTTTTACACTAGTCATTTTTGGGGCCTGCTGTTCGGTGTGAGCCAAGGCTTCATGAATACCGTACTTTGACCTATCATGGTTTACTTTTACAAATTGTGACTTGGATCGAGAGTTGTTATATTGGCACTCATACTACATCTTCTCATATCTATTTATATATATATATATATATATAAACAGTATATTTGAAATGGAACAGGACTGTCATAGAAGCAATATGCAATCCTGTATCAATTTTTCTTACCTCCAATCTTTTTCTTATTCCACTTCTTATATTTTTCTTTCATTTCGTTGAGTTTGTCTTTAAGTTTGTTTGATCTATTGACGACATGTAAAGTCTCTGTGAAAAGGTCGTCAAACATGTCCGAGGCATGATGGTTAAGGTTACTGAGTTGTTGTATTATTCCACAGAGGGTGTGGTTAGATATGCATTCGAGTTCATCTCGGATATTGTTATCTTTGTGAAGCTCCACCTGGCTTATTCGGACTGGATCCGACTTGCGTTTGACAAATGGCATAGGCTGAAAATAAGTTATAAGTTAATTACTGTGCAATTAAGCTAACTGATATGCTCCGAAGATGACATGCATACGTTTCAGGAACTGCATGTGAAAGATGCAAACTGACTTTTCTCAAAGAAAACAATCAACTAACCAATTAAACAACAAAAATTTCAAACAATTATGAAAAAGAGAAAGAAAGGAAAAGGAAGGAAAACAGAATAATTTAAGCCAACCTCCCCCCCCCCCCCCCAAAAAAAAAATAATAAAAAAAAGTAGAAAGCCAATTAAGTCCATTATCATTGAAAAAGTTAATACACTTGTAAGTTAATACAAGTGACGACTTAAAAAGTCTTTTGGACAATCAAATTTCAAAATGTGTTTTACTCTAATTATTGTAATTGTATGGCGGAAATTTCTGAGACACCTAAAGACATAATTTTTCTGAGTTCTCCGATTAAACAGCAAGTGTGAGGATGACTGACGCAAGCTTATTTGGCAGGATTCTGTAAACGAAGACTACATTTTTCATTGTATGGCTTTTTAAAGCTTGCTATGCGGTATGGGTTTTGTTCATGGTGGAAGGCCGTTGGTTGAACTATAGTTGTTACATATAACAAGAATACATCATTTGGTCTCTTGTAGAGAGTTGTCTCATTGGCAATCCTGAGTTGCATCTTCCTTTTTTGTTTATACTTGAATGATGTCGAGTTCGTTAAATGTTTTTATTGATCGTTGGTATGGTATTGTCTTGTTGCCTAATTAAATACCCCGTTATAACAATATTCGTATGCTAAATTTCGTATCGAAAGACAGCATATAAAAATGAATATTCTGCAAATTGTATACAAAAGAGAAAATAAGAATTAGCTATATATAATGCTATGTAGTATGAGTAACAATAGACGAAAATGAATTGTCAAACCGTTCAAAATTCATCCCCATACCTTCACAAAAATATCGCCTCTTACTTAGTATTTTAGGAAGATAAAGATGATAAAATCATTTTAAATACTTTTTGCCAGTTTTAACATGAATTTATTTCAATTTAAAGAAAATATGGAAAACAATAACTAAAATTAAGTATTATTTACTATCGTTTGTGAAGAACTAAAGGTAACTTACGCAGTGTTGATTTATCACCAGAACATATACAATTTCAATGAAATCGATAACCGAAGTAGGTTAGTGTATATTTCTTCCTCGTTTTACATCTACCTTGGCTATTAAATATGTAAAACACATTTATCGTTGAACTATTCAAATTAAAGGGAAGTATTTGTTAACACAAAAAAGTTATTTAAAAAATTTCGACTTGTATGTATAGGTTTATACTTATTAGTACATGACCTACTGGTATAATTAGACTGAGCGTCAGAAGTGTTGACTAAATTTTTTTTATTTAAGAACTGGACAAGCTGCATACATGTACTACATTGTACTATGCTCGGGTTTTAAAATAATGTTAAATTTATCTTAATTCCGACATCATCGAATTGGTGCGTTCACATTCCGAATGAAACTTCAGTACCTGGCCAAAAGTATTCGTGATTTTTTTGGTGTCAAACGTTATGTACGGCTTATGAATTAATTATGACATCACAAGAAGTGCCGATTTTTATATTGATTCATAAGACAATCATCGGCAACCTTTCTGTATATTCTACTGAGGTAAATTGTGAAGTAATTTTATGTTATTGATACCAGTACAGATATTAGAAGAGTTAAACTTATCAACATTTATTGATTGATTATTGGTTGCTTTATGTTCAGTGGCAAATATTTCATGCATGTTCTGGACGAGAACAAGCATATTAACAATAAATGCAAACGGTAGGTCTTGTGATAATAGAGGCCATCCGGGATGATGGTCTGCGAAATTTGGACTGCCAATGGAAAATGAGGGTATATTGGATAGGGATAGAAATTTTGCCTTGTAACAGGCCACCTACGGACTCCTCGAAGAGTTACAAGGAATCTTAACGTACAAAGAGTGTGTCACTCTCTTAAAACGAGGCATCGGATTTAAGGTCCCCATTATGACTAGACGTGTTGCATAAATGTACATACCAACACCATAGGATTAGAATCAATGGATGATGAGAGAAAGGCGTGCCTTAATTGACTCTTGACTTTGAAGCATTTAGTGAATTTCATTTTCTTATTATATGCAGCAACAACTAGTGGTGCGAAGTTAATTAATGTAGTGACCATCTCATCAGGTATATATACATAGCAACAACACACCCAAGACTATTTAAAAGGAGGGGGTGTATTTCCATAAAAAATGAAGGAACACAACCAGGCCTAGCGAGTCGACAATTTTTTATACGACTTTATGCGAGAAAAAAAAATCAATCATAGGAGACATGCGATGTCTACAGCCCACACTCTGAATCTGCCACTGTCTAGCGAAGACAACTGTTAGCATCCAACTCTAGAGACCAATATTGATAATGATAAAGATAAGGACCAGAAAACTAGCGACCAATTCTAGAGACCAACACGGATCACGATAAAGCCCAGAATACTAGCGACCAAAAGCCTGGTATAAAGTCAGTTGTGTTACGTTATTTTTAAAGTCAAACAAATGAAAGAAATAAATAGAGTAATTATATGTGAAGACTGAATAAATTACATTTTGTATCATAGATTAAATGAGGGTCTGAATGGGAGTCCCTTTAGAATGTTAGGTGGAGTCTCTGTGTCCGAATGATCTAATAAGTTGAACTAGCCTGTCAACACTGATGTTGGGAGTTCGATTCCGCACGTGATAGTGACTCCAATTTTAACTTACTAGGATTGTTATTTTTCCTACCGAAGTAGTGGTTGTCTCCGGGTACTCCAGCTTACTCTACCAATAAAAACTGACCGCCACGCAATAGCACATAGTGCTGAATTAGTTTAATTCGTATTCGAAACGTTAATTCTAATACGAATTGCAATTCGCGTCAAATTCACTTTACTATCCGGACGACGATAAATTTTAATTTGTATTATAAAAACGTATTTCTAATGCAAATTGGATAATGCGAATTAGCCAATTTGAATTAATTCGAATTAAAAAAAAGAAGAGTGTGTGAACGCGATTAGCGAATTCGATTCGCATTCGATCGAATTCAATTCGAATTAAATGTACGTATGAACCGGTCAGGCATTTATGCGAATTGGAAAATGCGATTAAGCTAAATCGAATCAATTCGAATTAAAAATGTACGGTGTGACCGAGGCATAATTAAAAAAAACGGGTGTATCATCGATGCCTTTTTGCCTTTTCATATATACAATTTGTTATATATGTAACATTAATACAGTGGCTGACCGTAAAATAATTACTGAATTACAAATACTTACATCCATTTTCAATCCCTGTTTTACAAATATTACAAGGAAAAGTTATTTTCTGTGAAATGTTAGTTTCGAGTGCCAATTTCCACGTCTTTGTTCAATATCTTAAACAGTAACCGGATATACAATACACATTTTTTTGTAAATAACCTGTTTAACGGTTAGGACCTATGATCCATCAATACCTGTGTAAAATGTTTTTTAACATTTCTACGTCAATTATTTGTCAAACTATTTCTTTATTTATACCGATCAACAATGTTTTATCATTTACCCCATTTTTCTTGTCAGCTGACCGTGTACAATGTCGGTAATGTAAGCCGTCACGCTATTACTTAAAGTCATTCTTCAAAAGTTTTCCTTGAATATCTAAGAGCATCAAACTTTGATACGTATTATACGGAAAAAGTTGAAATAAAAAAAAAACAGACTCCAAAAGAAAATCAAAATTTGTCTTTGAAAATCTAGCTGAAAGTAATTTTCGATACATACTATTAGTATACGGAAAAGTTAAGATAAAAAAGACACTTAGAAAGAAAGATCGGACATATTAGATAGTAATTATATGACGGTAATACTGAATGAAGTACATTTTGTATTATTGCATATATACACGAGTGTTTGAATGGGGGTCCTTGAATTATCAAAAGCTTTTTTGACTTACCTAATTGATATTTTTTTTTATTTTTTTTTTATATCGGTGACTAGTTCTTAGTTTTGGTATAAAGTTTTAATATGTAAAGTTTGGTGTTCTTAAATAAATTCAAACTATAAACTTCCTTACAAACGACTTTAATTTTTTTCATCAATGTTTTCTATATTATGAATTTAGTGACACGTTTATTGACATTTTGTGTAATTTTAGATGTCTTCGAATGTTTGTACCATATTGTGAGTATTGAATTTTTCATAAAAATGACATTGAAAACTTTGAAACGTAGTTGGCTAAAACGATATATATTCTTGGAAACTTTTTACAATATTATACGTTATCAAACACACCCAGTTCCTAATAACAAATAATCCATTGCATATTAACCGATCATTTTGGGCCGTAACAATGGGTTGGAAAGAATTGTTTCTCCTGCTGTTTGTCAATTGTCTTCATTCTATTGTAGAAAGTGCAGATTGTTCTACTCAAGCGTGCTTAACTCGGTTGTACAATTCAAACGTACTAAGTGCTGAATACTTTACCAGGTATGTTTTTTTATATTCATTTGTTTTTTATTTTAGAATTAAGATATGATAAAGACAACAGTATTGTTTTACTGAATCATTTATATTTGAGCAACCTCATACAAAATCAAAATTTAATTTTGTTACAGACTTATCAACTTGAATTGTTTCTGTTTCGAAAGAGCTTTGTTCATATTTCAGTATGTGCTATGTTGCTTTTTATAACACACAGTCCAAGTATTACACATTATATTTGTTAAAGTTATTTCGCATTAAACCCAAGTATAACTAAAATGAACGACTGTTGTTTGACTTTTTGAACCACACGTTTAGTGATATCTATAAGCCTTCATCACAAAAGAGTGACGAAAGATACAAAAGGGACATTCAAACGTATTAGTCGAAAATAAACTGATAACGCCATGGCTTAAAAAAGCATCCAAAAAAAACCCCAAAACAACAGTTCACGAAACACAACATAGAAAAAGAGACAACTTAAAGACAGAGCAACACAAAATCCACCAAACACTTGAGTGATATCAGGTGCTCCGGAAAGGTACGCACATCCAACTCAACATGTGACACCTGTATATGATATATGATTTATTCAACATTAACCACACATTAATCGCTGTTCGGTGTGAGTCAAGGGTCCGTGTTGACCTATAATGATTTACCTTTACAAATTGTTACTTTGATGTGACTAATGTAACCTCTCTCACTTGTTTTGTACATATTGTAAATATTTGTTATATCTGTACCGATGTGATGCATTGGCTTTATGGGAATAAAGATATATAGGATGGAGAGTTGTATCATTGGCACTATACCACATCTTCGTATATCTAATTAATCAAACAATCACTTAATCTGAGTTCAAATATTCATGTTAATTCAGAGTAATTATAGCTTATGTTTGTGTTTACTGTAGACCACTTGGTTCCAGTTCTTCGGGTTCGTCTAAACCGTCATCTGGCTCTTCTAGTGGAGGGTGGTTTTGGCGCCGACGGTCTTCGTCTAGATCTAGCAGGTGGTTTGGGAAGAGAGACTGGGATTATTATCTCCATCATGCAGGTGTAGTAGTCACCATCGATCGATATGTTGTTGGAAGAAATCGTTGGCTAATACATAAAGGAAGTAACTATGGCGATAAATGGGACACCGTTATCACAGACGCACAAAATATGGACAGCAGGCGAGTGCTATTAAATCAAATTTTAAATCTGATTCCTTTAAAAACTATTTATTATAGACATTGTGTATAAACCGGATACCTATTTTTTTTAGTAGGAGATTTATGTTTTTTTTTGCATGCTGTCTCATAGTTAAATGAAATGTTGCAGATAAAAATAGTGCTGAACTCAATTGTCAACTGACTATAATTTTCCATACAAAAAGTAATTAAAAAATACACATTAATTAAAAAATTGTATGAACGTCAATGAGAAAGCATCCCATCCACTCAGTATAATTAGAAGAGAATAAAAGTGAGAATGGAAACGGGGAATGTGTCAAAGAGACAACAACCCGACCAAGGAGTAGAAATCAGCCCAAGACCACTTATGGGTCTTCAACACAGCAAGGAATTCTGCACCCTGAGACGGGAATCACATTTCATCTTACCTCCTATACATTTTCTAAGAATATGATTGGTTAAAAGCGTCCTCGTGGAGACCGTGTATATTTCGTATTAGGTAAGTAGGGAGGCGGGGATTATTTCATACACGGTTAGTAAGGGTGTTACGTCCCTTTATATTCCATATTAGGTTAGAAGGGAGGCGGGGCTTATTTCATACACGATTAGTAGTGGTGTTACGTCCCCTTTTAAGAACAAAACGGTACTGAGAAAACATCTTAAAGGTTTCAACAGACCAAGAAATTGATGATTAAGATTGAAATAAATTCATAAAACACATTTAAACCTAACAATATACATAAGTCATCGTCACTATTTATAAATTTTAGAATTATAATGAGGCTAACTCTTCAATAGATTTACCAGTATTTATTTTGTTAGAGTGTTTTGCGTTTCAAAATTAATAAGAATCTTAGAAAATCTCTTTGTACTTTTGTTAATTCATTATTTATGTTTTAACAGAACGTGGACTCGAACTAAATCAAGAGGTGTTGGCGCTTGTAAAAAGATAGTGAATGACTTCCTCAGGGCAGCAAGAATACATTCTGATTACAGGTTGACAGGTCCAAACTGTCAAACAGCAGCAAACGGAATGTGGAACATGATTGAAAGATACTGTTAAAAACTGAAATTAACATAAAATAAATCAGTACTGCAAGATAACAGTCTTTTATTTTCATAGAATGCTCTTGTTTTTTTTAGATTGTTAAAAAAGTTGAAAGGGATTTAAAACCGAAACTTCCTATCAGAAATGTATGCCTTGGTGTGTATTAAAACTATAACTTTTCAACATTGATAACTCGTATTCTTATTCTTTATTGTTATAAGTGGCTACGACATAGATATAGTTCAATAACGGTCAACCAAATCACAATGGATTCCTGTTGTATTATTGTCTTATTTATTTTAATATGCTTTGCCAATATGCATTTTTTAACGAATGACGTGACACTGTACGTATACATCCTGTCATTGTACTAGTTTTATTTGTTTTTGTATTCTTGTATTTCTGTTTTGCTAATGTGCTGTGTCTATAAGCCATGATGTGTCTCTTTGATACATATGACATGGCTCTGTACTTTTACATCCCGTTATTGTGTTATTGTGCTATTATAAATTTTTTCATTCTTGTCTTTTATTTTTGCCGATGTGATTTGTCTATATGTCATGTTGTGCTTCTTTGTTACATATTTGTTTGTTTTTATAGTGATTAGGATTATAACACAAAGTTGACGGATGTAACCCTATTTGTGACATTTTTGACTATTATGTCTGGTGTTTTTTTCACACATCGTTGTCAATATAATGGAATTTGATGCGACTATCGTTTGATGTCTTTGAGCTTTTGATTTTGACATTTGATTAGGGACTTTTGTTTTGAATTTATCTGAGAGTTCAGTATCTTATGATTTAACTTTTTACGTAAGACTATGTATAGTTGTTGTTTGGGTCTTTAAAAATTTATAAATTGCACCAAATTGATTATATTATCAATTGTTTTAGATTTTTAACATTCAACTAAAAAAATATAACAGTCATTCCTTAATGAAAAGACCAATAAATAAATTGCCGACAACATTCGACTTATAATGCGACTCTTATAGACCCTAAAAAGACAAACTACAACCGGTCCGAGACCACAATGAATTCGTAGTGCATTACCTTTAGAACATAAATGAAAATTAAAAAAATCCCACCTGCGCTTTCTCATTAAATTTTTTACAGTGTGTTGTACTACTTTTGGGACAACTTATATCAAAATTATAGAAAACTGCATCGGCTCTAACTCAAAATATGGACAATTTTATGTTAAGGGGGTCTTGAAATCTTTTGATAGCTTCCGAAGTGCTAATTTTTAACCTTTTTCAGCTGAATCAAATCACATACTTTCCTTTAAAATTCTGAACCCACATTTTTTTACAGTGTAATTTCATCCCCTACTTGCAATTTGAGGCATAAAACATGGAGAACTAAATTTGGAAGGGGTATAAATTTTTTTAGCAAGTAACCCACTGTCAACACTAGAGACTAAATAAGGGACGACAATTGTGGTCTCGCACCAACCAACTACACGTGGCTTAGACAGACGGGCTGACTACTGGCACAGTTATGGTTTACTATTTATTTTCTCGAACATATGTACACACAATAAACACGAATAGGTGTCAAAATGATATCATTTTTATTAAATTCGGGGTGATTCAGATCTATTGTTTTGACACTAGTCTGTTGGTAAAGTCCTTAAGTGTCCTCGTGATGCATTATTTTGGATATTTTGCTTCTTTTGGTTTGGTGTCTCATTGATGTATCCTCCAAATCATCATAGAATTAGTCAGAAAAAAAGGAAGATATTCTGATTGTTACACAGCGAAATAAAGGAATGCATGTAATTTGAAATAAAGCCAGGAGGAGATGGGTCTATCTCCATTAACGTTAACTCTAGGAACGATCAAATATATACAGATAAGTTCCGGTTCATTAAACTGTATGCCCAATATTCTGCTGTTACATTGTGAATCGAAGATGCATATATACTTTAATCTCAAAGCGGCTCATGTCGCGTAGGTTGATTAAAATGTTGACAAAGACTACTAGTATTAGTTACATAGTGTGATAGTGACCTAATAAGGTATACATGGGGTCAGTAAATTCCATAACGTAGCTCGAATTCCCATATGGAATTTACTGATCCCATATATACCGTATAACATCACTAGCACACTATGTAACGAAATTATTTTAATGACTAGTTTAACGTGTGATATTTTTACTAGTGACATTTCAAAATGAGAAAGTCTTCAATACTGTATTAAGAAACTTCTTCCTTGGTCATACAAAAACAGATACCAACAATAGCAACTTTTTATATATAGCTTGAATATAAACTCATCATAGATACCAGGACTAAATTTAGTATATACGCCAGACGCGCGTTTCGTCTACAAAATGTGTTATATGAATTTATTTTAATCTTCAATATCAATCTCTTATCTGTTGAAACCTTTAAGATTTTTTGTTTTTGTACTGCAACTAGTTGTGTTTATTTCCTAAATATAGTAACATAGCTATATTTTGTATAATGTCAATTTCATCACGCAACACTTTCTCCACAATCAGGGGTTCATTAAGGGATGAAAATAAATTTGACAATTGTGTTATGATTTAATAACCTATCAATGTATTATATTTAAAAGTTGCAGTATAAAAACAATATTAGGTCAATGTCATAAAAATGTGAACTTTTTTGTACTCGGTGCACAACTGTGGACGGGCTCAGTAGAACTTCGCCCTTCCCCAGTTTCTCGGGCTCATACAAAAAAGTTTATATTTTTCTTTCATTGACCTAATATTGGATATTTATAAAGGGACGTAACACCACTACTAATAGTTATCAAAGGTACCAGGATTATAATTTAGTACGCCAGACGCGCGTTTTGTCTACATAAGAATCATCAGTGACGCTCATATCGAAATATTTATAAAGCCAAACAAGTACAAAGTTGAAGAGCATGCTAACCGTGTATTGAAATAAGCCCCGTTCCCCTACTAACCTAATATGTAATATGTACGGTCTCCACGCGGACGCTTTTAACCAATAATATTCCTAGAAATGTATAGGAGGTTATATAATACTAAATACGTATATCGCTGGAAGACCTACAATATCTTGATGATATGAAACCAAGTTTTACATTATTTAAATTTGTTTCTGTGCATGTTTCCATAGACTATTTACAAACAATCTAAAACATTCAATGGCATTTTAAATCAACAGATGTAATCAATTTATTAAAATTTATGCGTTAGAATGTTTTACTAAATTATAATCCTGGTACCTTTGATAACTATGTACTGTTTTACGACAGGCTCGCATTTTTCTGCGTCCCGCCTTGTCCATTATGTTTTTAGAAGACTGCCAGCACACTTTCCTGTTTAATAAAAATCCATATTTGCGATCGACATGACCATCCTTCATGATATCAGAGATTGTTTTTCCGCTTGTATGCTTTTCTCCGGCTTTTGACCATCTGAAAAAAAGTCATAACAATACTGAACTCGAATGATTTAAAATTTAAAATAAGTGGTTTAATAAACATACCGAGCCCATATCTTATATAAACGTTTTTTATATGATGTGGAATCTAGGGGTTCATGCTCCCCTTTCCGAATCAAATCCAACTTCATACAAAACATATGGACAACATACAAGAAACCTTATTAATGAATGTCAAATGTCTTTTGAACACATTTGGTAAATTAGTGTTGAGCAGTTTACCTCAGATCTTCTTCTTTTTATTAATTTATAATGTTCTTTAAGTATTACCTCAAGAAATATAGATGATAATGGTTTTAGAGATAAGTGTCCAGATTTAAGTACTGCAACTAAAATAAGCATGTTTGGCAACAATACGTTTCAGTCAACTAAAAGATAAACAACAACGAGATAGAAATTCAGCAACATGAGTGCACCAAATAAATCAAGTTTACATATCAGATAATAATAAGACAATATGGTAGTAAAATATAGTTTCTTTAAATAACCTTCCCAGATCAATAAATAATGAGAGATTGTAAAATTAAGGATTCTTTACCTGTTTGACATATTCTTAGCATCAACAACAACTGTACTAGACACTTTCCCATGATAAGGTCTTTTGTGTACCAGATATCTACCACCGTTGTTAGTCGTAGCTTTAACTCCAGTGTGGTATAATCAAATTTTCCCAAAGAATCCTTCAAGTGCTCTGAAAATTGAAAAAACTAATTCATTTTTAAACTGCAATAGTTAAGAGCGGTAGAACTAAGGTTACTTATCAAAACTTAATATTTTCAGTTTAAATTGAACAAGATTTAGCTTTCTGTGCTGTCTCAGTAATGCGTCATTTTCTGAAAAGAAATTGTACAGTCTGTATTTTTTTTATGAAGTTAATAAATTTCTGTTTTAATGATAAAAACAAAATAATCAAAGACTGTTGTAAAGTCTCCTTAAACCATCTATTTCCTCGTCATAGGCCTAGGTATACTACAATGTTAAATAAAAACTATTCATATCAAAACCGAAAATGCAGATGCAAGCATGTTTAATATTTATACTTGTATCGCCTAAAAACATATTACAAAACATAAACTATGCTACATATGATTTTTCCGGTTGTAATGTTGACAAATTTGTTTAATTTATTTTTAGCATCACTTCTTTTTGTGGGTGATAACGGTTTTCTCTCCATTATAACTTCAACTTAGACTTTTTACTTGCAAAATGTTATTTAAGTTAACCCTAACCATTCATTAAAGAAAATCTCCCCCAAAAAAATTGGAAAAATTGAGAAAACGATTGATTCAACCTGATTTTTAAAGGATTTTATCGCTAGAATGCTTAGAGATCGTGTGGAATGCCTACTTCAGGCTTACTCTTGCGATGAAGAGTCTTTTTAACATAATTTCGATATTCATTCCCCCTTTTCACTCTTTTCATTTTTAATTGTCAAAACTGATTATATTGTATTACCTACCGATCCGGACCCTGAGCTTGATGACCCCTGAAATAAAATGGTATCATATGTGAATAATATGTTCCAATTATCGTAGCCACAATCACATCCTTTTATCTCGATTGTGGAATCACAAAATTTCACTGCTCAACTTTTCTTAGCCAACCATGAACAACGCGACGTAAGTCTCATATGGAACAGAATCTGCCTACCCTTCCGGTACACATTTTCTTCATAAACCTAAGGCCACAGAGTTTTGAGGTCTTTTATAATGCAGTGATAATGATTAAAAATGCTGTAGCCTTCTTAACTGATTGACATTTTTAACCTAAGTTTCATATTTCTGCTACACGAAAACTTTTTTGGCCAGATTAAGCAATGATACAACAATTGCGTATCTTTATAGGGAAAAACGTTTGAAAAAGAGGTCAAAGGCAGCTGAACACGTAAGCCTGAAAAGGTGAAATTGCCCATGCTATCGTTTTTAATACAGTAGTCAAATTGAAGAAAGTGTTTTCTTCTTCAGAAAACCTTACAAATACCAAGCAATTGTAGTTTTTTTTATAAAAATTGCAAGACTTGATTTTTTTTTTGGAGAAAACTCATTGACACTCGACTTGAAACATTGATATTTTAAACTCCGTATTCATATTCGAAAGAATTGACTATCTTCAGTAGTAACTACTTAGGCAGCCGAAAGGGGGTCACGCTGAAGAAGTACTGTTTAAGCTCAGCCCTGCTTTGTATCACAGAGATTCTGGAAGTTCGAGTCTTGTGGAGACAAAAATGTGGTTTGTTATTTTACCTATTAGGTGTACACCGACCACTTGGTCGACCTACACCGGTTCAAAATATAGAAACTGATACGTAGTGGTCGATTGCAACGCTATTGTGTCACCACTTGTGTGTTTTGTGGTTTTGACGTGTTTTAAAGCGAAATATAGTTCCTCGAGGTACTTTATTGCATTTTTTCTATATGTATATGTTAAAGAGGGGTTGTGTGTTACATTGAAGGTACATGCATTCCCAACCTTTTCATATTTATTGTAGATTTCAACGATATTCCCATTCAAATTGATCTCAGGTAGCCGGCTAGCTATTTTTGTGTGGATTTTATTTCGTTATATACAATCGCAGTACTGATTCTGTGAAAATGATTGGAAGTTTTAAATTTGTAGGTCTTTGGTATATATATATATATGACATTTGTGAGTTTTTTATAAGAATATTAAAATCCCGTATCCCAAAAATATTGGTTTTCTTCGTCAAATGTAATCACAAGTATAACTCTGCCGCCATCTTGGAAATGAATCGTCGGTCAAAGTAAAACGATGTATTCCGGTATATTCCGGTTTTTTTAGAAACGAACGTAAACGTGTTGCTCCGTATGCATTGGGTATACATTGGATGCCAGAAACGAACCGGCCAAAAATAATTTTGTAGTATCAGGATCTCTAGTTCGAGTTAAATCGTTTTATTATGATTTTGTGTTCCACACCACATTTGTACAATATAAATAATTAAAGTTATTTTCGGGAAGGATGCACTATCAGTCCTTTATTAACGTAACTTATTCAAACTTAATTGCTATTTGCTGTTTGAATTCTGTTGTTGTAAATGGTAGGTTGGTAACGTGGCCTCGGATTTATAAGATTGAATGTAATGTATTTTCTGCATCGGTAAGTTCATAATAAAAGAGAAAGTGAAACTTTTTTTGACATTTTTTAACCCATAATTTTTTCTGCTATCTTAATAAACCTACGGCTACTAGTGTCTTTAGTTCTTATATCATTCAGTGATAATGAATGTAAAATGTTTAATCAATCTGAAGCTTTCTTTACTTATTGACATTTTCAACAGAAGTTTCATAAAATTAACGGTACCAATTTTCCTGCACCAGATGCGCATTTTGACAATACATGTCTCTTCAGTGATGCTCGTGGCCAAAATATTTGAAATCCAAAGCTTATATAAAAGATGAAGAGCTATAATCTAAAAGGTCCTAAAAAGTATAGCCAAATCCATGAAAGGAATCAGAGCTTTGCATGAGGGAGATACATTCCTTAATTTATAATAATTTCTAACAAATTTTCATATTTCGGCTACACAAAAACGTTGTTCCCAGAATAAGCAATAGTAAAATAACTGCGTATCTTAATATGCAAACAAGTTTGACAAAGAGGTCTCCGGCAGCTGTACACGTGAGCATAAAAAAGTTGATTGAACAATGCAACCGTTTATAAAACAGTTGTAAAAATAGAAAGTGTGTTTTCTTCAGGAAACCTTACACATGACAAACATATTGTAGTTTTTAAAAAGTGTCATACTAGTATTGTATCGTACTTTACATAATCATACGTATGTCGCTTCTAAAACAGGCATCAGTGTACAATATCAATTAGATGGTCATTTTTATAAATTTACTGTTTACAAAACTTTGAATTTTTTGAAAAACTAAGGATTTTCTTACCCCAGGAGTAGATTACCTTAGCCGTATTTGGCACAACTTTTTGGAATTTTGGGTCCTCAATGCTCTTCAACTTTGTATTTGTTTGGCTTTTTAACTATTTTGATCTGAGCGTCACTGATGAGTCTTATGTAGACGAAACGCGCGTCTGGCGTATAAAATTATAATCCTGGTACTTTTGATAACTATTTACAAACCATTACAAGCAAAACTAATTGGAGCGTGCACCGCATAACTTATAACTTTGATTGATTTGCTTTGTTCTGAAAAACAAAACTAAATAATCTAAACAGAGTTGTTGTGTATTATAATTAATATTTAATAAAAAATATGGTGTATAAAAATCAGACATTTTGAGAATGAGATGTTATAGCTGTTACCTCAATCACGAAAGGATACAAAAACTTTAAAAATAACTTCGCAACCATCTTTTGTTTATCCTTAGGTTGATATTCATCCCCACCTCCTTAACTTGTCTTGAGCCAAATAAAACATTATTGGTATTATGTCCCTATACACTCCGTGCAGCGTTATCGTTCGGTTCATACTCCACTATTCTTTTGGTAGCTTTGTAACTGTCTTCTTCCAAAAACAGTTATAGAAAATTGTAAAATACTCTTACCAAATTTGTAATGCTGCAAAAACAGTCGTCAAGCTTAATATGCTGTGAAAAAATAATTACAAAAAAAATAAAGCAACCACAACTGAATACATAAAATTAAAACTATACATATACATTTGTATATATGGAAATAAATAAAAAAATGCATGCACTTACCTTCAACTCATATAATTATAATGTTTCGGTTGTTGAGGCGTCTTCGAAAAACTTATCTTTATATATCATGTATATATACATCAGGGGGAAACACTTCAAATACACGTGTCAATATAATTGAAGAAACCATTTATGGAAAATTGTTCATCTTTGGGAGGGATTCGGCGTTTACAATGAGGAAGTTTAGCAAAACGGACATTATTTCAACACCAATGAACTCATTAAGTGCTTACAACTTGTTGTTTGTGCAATTCATTTATGAGAAATAATATATGTTTTTAATTAACCATATTCACCTGCTCTTCTTATCCCTAAGTATGTTAATTAAAGAACGAATTGTAATTTTTATAAAGTTTAGTTATCAGTAGTTTCCTGATGTCCATTTCTCAAAAAGTTATTTAGATAAAAATTACAGAGCAAGGTACAAAAAATGAGCGAACTTATAATTCGTAGTTATTTGATTGGAAAATGTTTAATTTTCATTTCGATATAGATTGCGCCACCAAAAAAAAGTAGAAAAATTCATGCGCTGATCATTGTAGTGAATTGAAGTTTCCATAGATGTTTACTTCAAACAAGTTAACTAAGATAAATACACCATATGCATAAGATAGTTTCAAAGATCCTCAATGCTCTTCAACTTTGTACTTGTTTGGCTTTATAAATATTTTGATATGAGCGTCACCGATGAGTCTAATGTAGACAACTGCGCGTCTGGCGTATTAAATTATAATCCTAACTATTCAAAGTATTCAAGTTTCAGTGACATACTTTTTGTCATTTCAACGGTATTTTTTTTTACATTTTTATATAAGCGGGAGGTTTAGCTAGCCACGAAACCACCATTGGTTTTTGTTTTCTAAAACTGTAATGTACCAAGCCAGGAATGTGACAGTTGTTTTTAAATAGTTCGTTCCTATGTATGTTACATTGGAATTTGTGTTTGTTGAACTTCAGTGTTTCTGGTCTTCCGTTGTTATCCTCTTCCTCCCATTTTTGGTTTGTAACACGGATACGTTTACTCTCAATTGATGAATGTCTTGTGAATAGCGGTACACTACTTTTGTCGTTATTTATAAAAATGGTTACATATATGCAGTACATCCGAATTATACAAACGACATAAAGATGTGGTATGATTGCCTAGAAGCAATTTTCGACCACAGACCAAATGACGTAGATGCCAGTAGTAGATCCTTTAGCCACGAGTATATGCTATATACCGCATAGCAGGCTATAATACTCCATGACATTACAAAATATATACGCACAGCAGGCTATAATAATCTACGACATTACAAAATATATACCGCATGGCAGGCTATAATAATCCACGACATTACAATATATATAGCGCATAGCAGGCTATAAAAATCCCCGACCTAACAAAATATAAACAATTCAAACTAGAAATGACTACCTCTTGATCTATGTTAAAAAAAACAATAAAACCAGTGATAATGTGTTCCCAGTTGAAAGACTGCTTTTTTGTAAAGCAACAGCGATCAAAATGACATAAACGGTACAAAATTTGCTGTACCAGATTTTACACGTTTCAATAATTAATGTCTCTGGAGTAATTCTTGAGTCAACGATATTTGGAAATATTAATCGAAATAAAATCGTTGAAAAAAGTTTAAACAATTAGAAAATGAAATAGATTATGAAAAACTAAGAGACAGGATTCAGACTTATACACGAGCAATATTCATTTCCTTAATTCATAATATATAACTACATTCCTAACAACAAGTATCTCTGTAATCGTGCTATGACAAAAAAACGGGGCTAGCAATTCCCCCGAGGACATACAGCAGAGATCCTCAGTGCTCTTCAAATTCGTACTTTATTTGACATTTTTAATTTTTATGATTCGTGCGTCATTGATGGTTCTTTAGTGGATAAAACGCGCGTCTGAAATAATAATTTCAATTCTAATATCTATAATAAGTTTATTGACACAATGATAGCAACGAAATGTGCGGAACCAATCTTATCAAAGTTTAATCGTGATATCTATGATAAGTCTATTTACAACCACTGGGTCGATGCCACTGCTAGTGAAGTTTTACAAATGTAATTCCCCAAGGGTATCACCAGCCCAGTAGTCAGCACTTTTATGCTGACATGAATTATCATTGATATGTTCATATTTATAAATTAACTTTTTACAAAACTTTTGAATTTCTAAAATACTAACTAAGACTATTTTACCGAAGGAATAAATTACCTGAGCTGTTTTAGGCAAACTTTTAAGAATTTTGGTCCCCAATGCTCTTCAACTTCATACTTTTTGGAGCCTTTTTAATTTTTTTTGGGATTCAAGCGTCACTGATGAAATCATTTGTAGACAAAACGCACGTCTGGCGTAAATACAAACTTTAAACCTGAAGGTGTAATACCACCATTGATTTTCGCCTATTAGTCTTTGTTAAATTTGCACTTTCAAAACAATGTACAGAATTTATCCTTGTTTCAAATAAAGAAATACTTGGCATGAGTAAAGTTTTATCCTGTCCAGTTCTATAGAAGAAAATTCACATAACATTTCATTGCATATAATAAAATAACCATCATTGGAAGTTAACCAATCAAATCTCTCCCCTTATTTTATCTGTGTACAAGGTTTAGTCACCATGTAACCTCAAGGTTACAACATTTTCTATAGAAATCCCAAAATCCCAAATAAAAAATAATGGTGTTTTGAAATACCCAAGACATATGTTTATGACACAGAAATGGTTTTACTGCAATAAAATGTAGGATTAATTACCTACAACTGTCAAATTCAAGGGAATATTTTTTTCGACCTACTTTCGTATACAACCGGATGTGACGTACCATGATTTGGTGGTATTACACCTGAACTACAAAATTTAATCCTGGTATCTATGATGAGTTTATTTATCAAGAGTAATATTCAGCCTCCATAGACCTAAACTCTGCCTCAAATATATCCATATTTCTTAGATCGTCTCCATTGTATACCCTAGCCCTGGTCTTTAAGGAAGTGTTTTTTTTTTATGTTCTGTGACATAAATTTATTTTCAATATCCTATCTTTTACATCAAACATAACAACTACTTGCTTTTCGAAAACGGACCACCACGGAGAATTTTCTGTCGAACGATTGAAAACTATTTATTATAATTATCTTTTTAATGTTATCTTACCGTTGTTAAATTTCTATTTTGAAAGTCATAACAAAAAAAAGGAACAGCTCATTAACAATAAATCTATAACAATAAGCGCGTTTTGTGCATATACATCTGATCGTTATAAGGTCTGATGTTATCTTAAGATAGCCTTGCTCTGTTTTAGTATGTATTAAACCAGGATGTCTTTGACTACCAAAATTGGTTTCTATTCACATGATCCGCAACTTCAATACAAGGTACTTGGTAAAAGTTGTTAGTTGAGAGGCTTATTAAGTAATGGGATATTGCTCATCTTAAAAACATTTTCAAACACTTAATTCTTTACATTGCATACTTAATGTTAATAACTTTGAAGCATACACATTCAGTAACGGCATACTTTGGTATTTATATGAAATTTTTCATTGGATAAAGAACAAGGATATGAACAACTGTATAGGTCACTGTACGTCATTCAAGAATGAAATAAACAACATATCGTAGAGTAAATTACAAAGAGCATGGAATAACAAATTGATAGAAATGAATTGTGACGAGCTGATGATATTCAATGGAAAAAATCAATTATTGAGCCGAAAGGCCGGATGCTAATAAAAGCTCGAAGTTATCATATTTTTAACTTTCAATCTTACAATCACCGTAAAAACAACTCCTTTGAACGGAGAGTAACATAAATAAATAATGGGGCATTGTCAAATGGGATCATGATCAGAACCATTACGCGCACTTATGATCTCACAGCTCACAATTTTTTTAACGAACTGTTATCTCAGTTAAAAAGACATTGACTGACAAGCTCGATAATTGCTTTACAAAATGACGAAAAACATAAAAGAGGACTGATTTCTTGCACTAACTTGTATGACGTTCAGGATCCAAACGAACACTATTTTACTAGACGTGACTGCAAACAAAATCTGATGACAAATTACAAGCAATCTTGTCTTTTGGAGTGTAAACAATGAAGTGACAAAATTAGCGAAAATTTCAATAAAATACACTGCTGGTGACAATTTACGACGTTAGCTACCTAGACACGGAAGCAGATTAACTGCTACTTATAAAAGACACGAAGAATGTGTCAGCATCCTAATCAAATGTAAGAATTTCATTGTTATTTTGACATTTATAGAAAATTGTATCTAAATGCTTTTTATTGATGTGCATGTGTTTTGTGTGGTATTTAAAAAATAGTTTTCCTTATTGTTCGCAATACAAAACATTCTTCAATGAAAATATTGTGTTGTAAATCATGTAAAGATAATTATTCAGATGCACCATGAGACGGCTTGGGACAACAAACAATCTTGAATTGTGAGAATATTATTTTTTCAATAAGTGTAGACGGTTTTTATCGGACCAAGCTGCATATGTCAGAAATTAAACTGTTTGTTTTACTTCTATCGTGCTTGCACTTTCTGATGTTCATATATATAAGAAAAGCAACGAAACAAAATTTTAAAAGTACCTAACTCCAAGTGATTCAAAACGTAGAGCGCGTATCAAAAAACAAAATAAAAGCTCAAACACATTAAACGAATGGCAAACAACGGTCATATTCCTGACTTGCATCTTCTTATGTAATTCCATTACATTGACAACAATATCTGAGCAAACCAGAAGTGAATGCTTCTAAAACAGTGATATTGATTGTCGATCTTCGCATCTTGTGCAGAAACATTGGTACCGTTAATATATAATTATTTTATTTGGACAATATTGTATGCTGGTCGAAACTTTGAAAGTTCTGACATAAGAGTATCTTGTTTAAAATTCCTGGTAAACGTCAACCCAACATCGTCATTATGATAAACCATTTATGTAAGACAATGAAGTGCAGGTCATAATTATGACGTCAACTCTGTGTCAGAATAGCAACATTCATTATATTCACCTTGCTATAGTAAGGGATTAAATTTCACAATAAATCAAAAAGTAGTTTACGAATCCGTGGCCTGTCCATTTTCAGTATATTGTATCGAAATGGGGATAGCTACTAGGTCTTTGGTGATTTTAGCGATGACTTAGAATAAGATGAAAATGATTAGAATAGATAAGATAACACCAGATCAGATATAAATATTTTATTCTACTTTGGCACTCTATTTTGTAAATTATGCGACACAATATATAATAAGACAAGAATAATAGCATAAACAAAACATAGCATAACATTCATTACAATAACAGCATGCATTACGTGTACAATTTGTACACAGTAAAGAATAACGACAATGCACTTCAAACAAAAAAAACCGTCCCATTACGGACCAAGGGTTTGACGTAAATACTAACATTTCATACATCTTCCTTTAATGTAAAAGTTAAATGTTTAAGATCATTAAGATCATATTCTTTGTCTGTCACGGTTGTTCGCATAATTCATTCTAGTCAATAAGAAAAGGGTTATAAAGAAAAAAGCTTCATTAGATGAGGATGTTTTCCTAAGTAATTAAAAAAATAAAAATCGTTTAAATATCGACATTGTTATGATAGAATAAAAATATTAGATCTTGCATATTTTCTGTAGCTTATATCACCATGTTTTTTTTTCATATATTTTAAATATTTGACTTGACTTGGTATTTCTAAACATGTCTTTTGGCAAACAGTATATGAGCATTAGATTTACCTAAATGAACTCATCATAGATACCAAGATTATACAAATATACTTACGTTACCTCTACATCTTTGTATAAAACACGTCTTAGCAAAAAGATTTTAGAGTACTTATCTAAATAGTTATATTTTACATGTTTAAAAAGATTTAAATATAAAATATATCATGCATACAAAAAAGAAACAATTCAATATGTTCAAGTGATATTCTAACAACTTCGCTTTTGTCGATCCGCATTTTTCATTATATTCTTAGAAGCACCCCAACATATTTTTTGGTTTGGAAGAAATCCATACTTTTTGTTGACAAAGCCATCCTTCATGACATCAGAAATTGTTTTTCCACCAGATGCTGTTTTTTCTCCTGTTTTTGTCCATCTGAAATACAAAGCATTGTTATTGAATGTGTTGCAGTAAAATTGGTACATCCGCCGATGGATCTTTTTCGGATTACGAAAAATCAAAATAGTTGGTATTAAATCTGAAACAACAACATAGCATTTCATTCATAATCAATGAAAGAGTGTACTATTATGCAGGGGATTGAGCGTGTAATATGATTGTGTATTAATCTTTTAAATGTGTGGTTAGCGGAATAACAAATATCTGTAAACCACACCAATGTGTGGTATTCTAAAATTTTAAACATGTTAAAAGATATGTTGTTTCGTAGATCATTTAGACTCATTGTATACAACAGTCTTCTATATATCTGCCGCGAGTTATTTTGGTTTGTGTTTATTGTCCACAAAAAGTAAGTACACATATGATCATGAGATATGAATTAAAGCCATTAAGCAGCAACATCAATAAAAATCAGCAAATAAAATATTTCACCAAAATCTAATAAGTTTGTTTTTTAGGAATCTATTTGAATTATAAAGAGAAGTCGGGTGAAATAGAAAGGAGATACCAAGGTACAGTGATTAATCAATAAGTAAAATAAAATCTAATAAACAACCAACATGACCACAAGGAGAAATGACGAATAGACAAACAACATTACTTAATATTACGCATATAAAACCAAAAAATAGCAATACGTGACCTATAAATACCGGAAGTGAACTCGGGGGCCCTGAAAGTGTAAGCAGGTTCTGTTCCACTGAAGGCACCATCCATGTTACGTATACAGATACGGAGATGGGTAGCATTCGGAATTGAAACAATAAACAAAAAGCGACATGAACTAATTAAAATAATATCGATAATCAAAACAACAATGGTGGTAATAAATCACATTTATTGAAAATAAGCAAATGACATATGATAAATAAAGAATACAAATTCTTACTTGTTTGACATATGTTTGGCATTGACGACGACTGTACTTGAAGACTTCCCATAACCAGGGCCTTTGTGGACCAGAAACTTGCCACCATTTTTAGTAGTAGCTACAACTCCAGTATGTTTTATTCCAATTTTCCCAAAAAATCCGCTCAATGGTCTGGAAAAAATGATTACATAAGTTTTACTGAAAATATATATAAGTCATATAACTAAGTTAACAAATAGTCAATAAATGGAGTTTTTATTGAACAAAGAATCAGTTGTCAGTGTTGTCTCTGTAACGATTCAACTTTCAGCAAATGGGATTACAAAGTCTTAGTTCAACCAATTAGTAATGCTCAAAACATGGCGTTCATAGATAGAAAAACATTTCTAAATTTGTCCTTTGTCTCACCCATTTATTTTGTTTTGTTTCAAAACTCTGACTCGTTGTATTATTTTCCGTGGAGCTACAAGGAAAATGGTTGCTGTGAACTATCAAAACGTTGTTTTTATGATCAATGTTATTGTTATCTTAGCATATTTATCAGGAGCAAAAATAAAACAACACATAAATAAGAACGGTTATTGCAAGCACTGTCGACAAAGACAACCTGTTGTAATTTTGGTCTGCTGCTGAAAAATGGTTGCTCGATAGAAAGCATAATGTCGCCTGCATTGCAAAAAAAAAAACCCAAATAGATAATTCAGGCTTTTCCCCATTATTTAAGGTCGTACTGTTGCCTGTAATTGCTAATATCCACTTGGTTTGACCTTTCCGACTGTGCAAGACCCTCATGGGTAGTCAAGGTCGATGGATAATTGTCTCATTGGCAATCAAACCTTATTTTCATATGCGCTGAAGATAGATTCAATGTCATCTAGCAGCACAGGCCAAAGGGTTTCGATAATGACATAGGCACTTATCAGAAATACCGTACAGTAAAAAACAACCAAACCCGCAATATAAGCATTTTAGTTGTATAGAGTTCAGAAAGGGTTGTTTTTTAAACTATTTTACTAGTTTCATTCCGTTGTTTGGTATAGTGACAGTTACTACAAAAGGTATAATATCCTTTTATTTGCCTTAATATATAACATACCTTGAATAACTTTCAACTTTCGTGACTTTGCTATTGTACAGTTTTGTAAGACCTTTCTTGTTCATATCATGGTGGAGCTGTAAATAAAAATTCAATTTGAATGAAAAATAATGAAAACTCTTATATGGAATTTATATTGAAAAACACTTGCCGCCATGACAAAAAAAATTGACAAACAATACGATATCGTGGAACTAAAAACTGGGTTTCCAGATGTTTTGTTTCTGTTTAACTTTAATTCGCATGTATATGTCCTTTGAACTTTAAAATTCATATGTAATTGCGCAGAGCAGTAATATACCGATTTTCGTGCGCGCGATAATGTCTCTGAATTAGTTCTAAACAGGCACTGTTGAAACCCAAAAGTTAGAATTACAAAAAAACATCGTTCGAAAGTCTTGAATCTAAAGTGCCTAAACAGAACGACCTATCCAAAGTCAACCTGACGGAGGTTTTAGCAATGAAGTACACTACAGTTACTTGACTGAAAATCTTTTAAATAAAGCTAGTACTGAATCACGGATTACTCGGTATATATTCCCCCTGCAAACAGATATCTCACAATAAAAAAGTTTTAAATCGAAATTTGTGCAGTGAAAAGTTTATTAATAGACGTAATCTACTATTTCAAATGTGTATATTTGCATATCAGTTTTGCAATAAACAACTCAAGTATGTAAACTACCTGTAGCCATTTTTATACCCCTTGAGAATTTTAATTGAGAGCAATAGTTGAAATCTTGAGGTAATGTTTTCTTTGCCGATTATCTTATAAATTGCGGCTTAAGATGCACATAACATGCATAACAAATAATCTTTTCATAATAAAATGTTAACAAACTAAATTCGTCTTTTGAGTTTCGAAAATAATTGAAACAACGACCGATGATAACTATCATACGCTTTAACGTTAAATAGTCTTAGCGACAACAGGCCTTGCATGATGTTACATTTTGTAATTTGTACATGTTGTAACCTCAAACATAAATAGAATTTGGCTTCCATCATTCTATAAATATATTGTGTAGCATTATTAACATTTACTTACCCTTTTAACATTTGATCCTCCTGATCCACTAGATTTCTAAAAATAAGATAATTGTATTTGTTGTTAAAAACGGGAATAATGTTTTACGATGATGTCTTATTTAAGTATATGTTTTGTACAGAAAAAAAAATAACAATATATTCTCCAGATATCGTTACATCCAGATTTACCTAGATATAAGAAATTGTTTGTTTGACTAGATTGTCTGCATGATAATGTAGTATACAGAGTAACTAGCTGTCACCTGCCAAAACGAAAATATATATCATCAAAAATTATTTGCCATGATCAATTCGTCAAGAATGCCAAAAGACACATCAGATGCCTTTCGCACACTTTGATTGTGGTGCTGTCTATAGTATTAAAGTGATCATTGCATACAGTGCATTCTTTCCCCCTTTTACATCTTAATTTATACATACACTTTTATTACGACGGAAAAGCCACGCATCGCTAATAGAAACCAGTATCAGAATAACTAAAATACTTCTGCAGCGCATGGTAAGTTCTGAAAAATAAAAATAAAAACATGACGAGAAGAAAAACTAGACTCGTTTGCTTTTGCATTGCCTCGTTTAAATATAGTGTTGCTACATTTAAAAAAAATATGATTTTATATTTTTTACTAAATATGTCTTTATTGATATCAAACTGCCGATTATTAAATAGAAGAAAAACAATTAAATAGAATAATGTGAATCATAAATTACAAGTTTTGGTAACAATTATTAAATAAGCGAAACGTAGAAAAATAATGTTAATTTGATTATAGAATTATAAGTATGCTTTATGTATATAGTTATTTACATTACATATAAATATGCAAATGTTATTCATGAGTTATATCATCAAACTTACATTTATAGGTAAATACTCCTTATTCGATGTAATAATTAAGACTATTACTAAAAGTGATAATTTCCTTGTATATATATACCTCTCAGAAAAAAAATACTAAACCTAGCCTTCCATTAGTGACATTATTTATGTTAATTTTGTATTCGAAATAATGACGTAAGCATTGTTTTTAAAGACGAAAATTGATGACAATTGATATCTCAGGTCATTGACTGGAACACTCTATACATGTAATATATTTGACCACAAAGAATTTTCGCATCGAATAATAATAATATTGACTGTCTTTTTTAGACACGGTAAAATTCCACACGTTTATTTACATCGAAGTTATACATATTTTATTTACATCATCTGAAATTCATATTTAATATCTGCAAATTAGCATTAGCTAGTTTTTGTTCTTCCCTTAGCGGGTTTCAAACCCCTGCTTCTGTGGCATCGTGGCAACAGATAAACCAAACCCTAAATACATGTACACCTTACAATCATTCAATACACCAAATATAGTTGATCTATGCTTTTAATTTCTTAGAAACAAACTTAATCAGAAAAAATCAACATTGACCAATGAACCATGAAAATGAGGTCAAGGTCTGGTGAACCATGCCAAACAGACATGTACACCTTACAATCAATCTATGCATTAAATATAGCTGACATATTGCTTTTAGTAGCTAAGAAACAAACATTACCATGAAAACTTAACATTGACCAATGAACCATGAAAATGAGGTCAAGGTCAGATGATACCTTCCAGACAGACATATACACCTACAATCATTCTTTACACCAAATATAGTTGACCTATTGCTTATAGTTTTAGTTTTAGAAAAACTGACTAAAATATAAAACACTGAGCAATTAACCGTGAAAATGAAGTCAAGGTCAAATAAAACCTGGCATATTGACAGGTGCATCGTAAAATATTTTCATACGCCAAATATAGTTGACCTATCGAATTAAGTATAAAAAAAGACCAAAACACAATAACTAACTTTAACCACTGAAACATGAAAATAAAGTCAGTTCAGATGACAACTGCCAGTTGGACATGTACACCTTACAATTATTCCATACACCAAATATAGTAGACATATTGCTTAAAGTATCTGGGTTATGGACTTGACCACGAAAACTTAATATTGTTTACTGATCCATGAAATGAGGTCGAGGTCGGATGAAAACTGTCTGACAAGCATGATGACCTTAGAAGGTACGCACATACCAAATATAGTTATCATATTACTAGTACCAATAATAAGAAAGAAATTAATATTACAAAAACTCTTAATTTTTTTCAAGTAGTCACTGAACCATGAAAAAGAGGTCAAAGACGATGAACATTTGACAGACGGAAACTTCATAACATAAGGCATCTATATACTAGTACAAAGTATGAAACATCGAGGTTATTCCACCTTATAAAATCTTAAGCTTATATCATTGTATGCTATTCTTAAAGACTATAGTGTTTATTTTATTTATTCAATTGATTCGATTCGTGAGGGCTTTACATTTTCTCTAATGTTAACGTCTAGGTATCTTTTGTTGTGATTTTTGTGTCATTTGGGTAAATTGTTTTCTGATGAGCGTATATGAATATCATAAATCTATAAAACTTAGTAAACGAATCATATCCAAAGTAATTTGTCCATACACATATATTGAAAAGAAAGGACTTTCCTCACCAAAACAATGTGTATTACATATAGGATGATCAAATCATTGTACATGTTCATATACATTCTACGTTCTACAAACAGGTAAATACCAAAGGATGCAGAGGACCACCACATTTGTTAAATTATGCGGTAGCAAAGCAAAACATCATCTTTGTTATAAGGGAGTGATTGATGGATATTACATGTTATTATAATATGATTAATTACATATCTTGATTTGTTTTTGTTACGTTTTTAGCAACAGCTCACCTTGTTTCAACCTCAAACAGGATTTCAATGAACGTTCATGTTACATAATATAATTGCGCATGTTTACATGTCAGTATGCAGGTTTATCCCGAATGACTTTTGGATTTCCCCCGACATAGATTTCGAAAAATATATACTATTATAAAAGGAGACAGACATTTTGTATCTGAAACTCCTCCCATCTCACTAACTAGAATTTTCACAGGATCTCTTACATAATGCATTTGTTTTCAGCCTATTTTGTTAAATATAATAATTCAAATGACTTTAGGGATTTTCCGTAGTAAAATAATAATTTATTAACTGCATAACATTATTAGGATCAGGATGGGTACGCTACATGCTAGAGAATAGCGGAACATTTCTGCATTGGCTGTTTACGTCTGTTTTCATCTATTCTTAAATACTAGTAAACTGAAATCAAAACGTAATTTCTTGTGTTTCAATGTAGACTTTAAACCTGAAATTATGACCTTTGGAACAGCACTCAGTCTTGTTAAAAAAGTTCACCGGAACATCCCTGTATCCAATCGTTTAATTGGTTCTTGCGAAGAAGAGCCATGGGAAACTGAATTAGAAGACGCTATTCATGCTATTTTTGGTCCTTTGAAGCCATATTTAACTATTCACCAGAACCAAAGTAACTACACTTGGTAAAACATTCTTAAGACCATATCTGCATAAAGTTAATCCCTTGCCAATAGTATCCATTGAACAGACCTAACCGCAGAAAATTATTCGTTAATCAATGAACCATGAAAGTTATACGTTAACCAATGAACCTTGAAAATTGTACGTTAACAAATGAACCATGAGGTCATGGACAGATGGACCCTGACAGATGAACATGAACACAATACAATCATGAAATTAAAAAGTAGTAGTTTACCTTCTGCTTATAATAAATTATATCTGAGAAACTAACTCAACCATGAAAACGTAACAATGACCAGACGGACATGTTCATTTTAAAATCCTTCCATTTATTAAATATTGTTGCCATATTGACTATAGTATCTTAGAAAAAGACACAACTAGAATAACTGAACATTGACCAATGAACCATCCAAATGATACAAAGATCAGCATCCCTGCCTTGCATTCTGTGACTTTTGTAATAGGTGAGACAACAATCCTAATGTACTAGTATGCACAATAACTTCTATAAGGTGTCATTAAATTGCTTCGATCAGATTGGAATTTGGTTGATCTTGTATTGCTTATCATTTTTGCTATTAATATATTATTCACATTCTTCACTTTTCTTTTAGATAATATACAAATTTTCTCAAAATAGTCAATAGTAATTAGTACAGGACAATAACTCATATAAGGAGTCAATTAATGGTTTCGGTATTACAAAATGTATTAGATTCTGTAAACATCATGTATTGCTGATAACTTTTGTTGTGTATAGTTTAAAATTCTATACAATAGTTTTCCAGATAATGGGCAAATACATTAAAATTAATCAAAATTCGTAATTTAAGGGCAATTACTACTGGTGTGACAGCAAGTAGGTCATACCATTTTGATTATTTTTACCCCATATCAGATTTTCTCTATCTATTATGATTTAAAAGATATAAGACATTTAATGCATTTTACTCATATGTCCTGTTTTTAGCCATGACAGCAATGTGGGTTGGTTGGCAGAAAAAAAAACCAGACATGTCTTTATCATGTTTATGTTAGTTACCCAAGTAACAATATACTTGGTAAGTTCCTTGTAGGGAACCTATACTCTTAGTTTGATTTCATTCTGTTTATTGGATCTCAAAATCAAATTAAATATAACTAGAGGCTCCAAGGAGCCTGTGTCGCTCACCTGATATTTTTATTTACAATTGATGCATGAAATAATGCAATCGTTTTGCTTTAGTTTCAGAAATATAAGTCAAAAACTTCATTTTTTCCCTAAGTTCTATTTTTAACCATGTCTGCCATGTTGGTTGACAGACAGGGTCATCGGAAACATTTTTTAAACTAGATACCCTAGTGCTGATTGTGGCCAAGTTTAGTTAAATTTGTTTCGTGAGAAGACTTTTGTAATAGATTACCAAAATTAACGAAAATTGTTAAATTTGACTTTAAAGGGCAATACTCCTTAAGGGGTCAATTGACCATTTTGGTCATATTGACTTATTTGTAGATCTTACTTTGCTGAACATTATTGCTGTTTAATACAGTTTATCTCTATAATAATATTCAAGATAATAACCATGCAAAAACTGCAAAATTTCCTTAAAATTACTATTTCAGGGGCAGCAACCCAACAACGGCTTTTCTGATTCATCTCAAAATTTCAGAACAGATAGATCTTAATCTGATGATCATTTGGCCAGGTGAGCTAAAAAATCAAAGAAAGGCTGGATAATGGGCGACATCCAACAACTGATGACGAAAGCTAACTACTTGGCCACTGGAGCTATACACTGTATGTATGTTTTTTTGTTTTTATTTGTTTTTCCTTTACCAAAAATGAATAATATGTACTTACTATTTGCAATAAAATAAGTATTTGTGATTACACTTAAAAGAGAAAAATCTCCAAATTTGTCAACAAAACAAAAAGCATTGCAAAGTTAAAGCACCTTATTAACTGGACAGAAAGTATTTGTACATCTTTTTAATCAATTTCAATAAAATTAATTATATATTTATTTATTTAATTTCATCGGAGATCACACCAAGCTTTACAGCTAGATTTAAATTGAAGACTATCACCCCTTGCAAGCAACATTAATATGCATATACCGGTATATGCACAAATATGCAATGAACAGTTAATGCTATTTGTCATAAGAATGTAACGACTGGTCCAGACTGGATGATCAACAACTTCACAGTTTTGTTACTTTTTATTCAAATTGGATAAAGTGCACTTGATTTGAAAAAAAAAGTATCATTCTGTGTTGAAACTGTATCTACATAGAGCATTGATGTAAAATTGCAATTAATGATATTGATGTTTTGTTCGACTTTTAATGATGATGCATACATAATACATTTATATTTCAGGGTGTAAGAGTTTGGAAATGCACCTCAAATTCTTTTTTAACTGGTGGATAAAACCATTTTGTCATTCGCAAAGTTGCTTCAATGTCCTCCAATTTGTCCGTTGTCATTTTTGAGAGGAAGCCACAACTTCCAGACAAAATCTCAGTGTCCTCTTTTCTAAGCTGTGGTTGCATCGATAAATAATTAATAGTCATCCAAAGTTGAAGTACAGATGAAAGGTTTAATTTTGCCGGATTTTTTCTTATTGTGTCATCTTCCCATAATGGAATAGGTGGTCCTTTATTACACAAAAGAATATCGTTCTTAGAATCGTACAAATAAATATCAAATTGCCTTGCATTGGCAGCAATAATTGGAACCATCGATGCTGACTGAGTCTGTTCAAGTTTTAATGTTGGTTTTGATACTTTTTGATACATAGAAAATGTTATTGCCATAGATATTATCCTTTGTACAGTATTTTCTCCACGAAGAGATGATGTATCTCTGTTCCCTATAAATGTTTTAAGATTTGATTCAAGATTGGAGCCCTCCACCATAAATTCATTGTTCTCGCTACTTGCATCTTCTGGTACTACAATACCACAGACTCCTCCATAGGGAAGCATCATTATATCTGGACATCCATACCATAGAGACTCACTTCCTGAAAGTAAAATAAATTATTCTTCCTTAAGGATCTTGTCTGGTGAAATTTAAAACAAAATTGAATTTAAAATTGATAAGTTGAATCAGAAGAGCATTAGTTAAAAAAGAAAATAAGCTAACATTATTGAAAGATCAGAAGTCCCTTTTGAGGTATTTAGTTTTTGAAAAATGGCAGGACTCAGACTTTGAACTAATATGTAACATTGATATTACAATGTAATTGGGTCTAACTTCTAGGCCATTTAGTCTCCAGTGGAGAGGTTTTCCCATTGGAAAATATACCTCATCTTATTTTTATTAACTGTTAAATTCTATTTGACAGGAGGCTAAATTCCAAGGCAGTAACATAAGTAGGTGCAGACCTAGGATTTTTTTAAAAAGGGGGAGGCCCTAATGGCAAAATAACATCACGTGGGGCACATTTCAATATGTGACTCTATAAGGGGGCTCCAGATCCCCACACACTTCCAAATAGAAATATAGTTCAAAAATTTCAGCAAAAAATTGAACATTTGTTTTTTCATTACAAATTTATTAATTACACTATTTGTTATTACTTTATGATAAGGTACAAAAATCAACCCCAAAAGTAGATTTGGTTTGGCCCCAGATGACTTTTAAAATGTGTATATCATTGAAAAAGCTCCAAATTATCTCCCTTTGGTGCAAAAATGCAATTTTTTGGCATTAATTTTTTTTTAACACATCGGTGACCTATATATTTTATTACTGTTTTCAAATAAGCTGTACATAAACTAAATAATTGTAAAATTTAAGCGATTACTGTGATTAGGTTATTTTTTTATTTCGTTATTACCTCTCTTTCTCCTATTAGTTCAACAGAAAAAAAGGACATTAACAAAAATGTGTGCTTCTTTCGGAGACAGATTATGATCTTAAACAATTGGTGACCCCATTTTTTAATTTCAATTTCTATTAGGTATATGATAAAGTTCATTTATCAAAATATATAGCTAAATCCTATATTAAAAACAAAAATTGATTTATACCCGTGAGCCCCCTTAACATGTTTAAAGTCATATGAACCTTCAAATTAAAAAAATGTTTTTTATAACTTAATGGCTTGTTTTTATTATAAAACTTATGTACATATTCTAGTTTCTCAACACATTTAATAATTTGTTCAAATTTAGGAGATATTTTTTTTTTAATTGTTTGCTTTCAGTAAACAATTTGCCGAAATATTTTCTGTATGCAGTGAACTTAGCATGACCTTTCTTGTAAAAATCAAAATCGCAAAACACATGGATCTGTCATTGAAATAAACTTTTACTTTATTGTACATGTTATAGTTATCAAAAGTACCAGGATTATAATTTTATACGCCAGACGCGTGTTTCATCTACATAAGACTCATCAGTGACGCTCAGATCAAAATAGTTCAAAAAGCCAAATAAATACAAAGTTGAAGAGCATTGAGGACCCAAAATTATACACTTGCTCAAAATCGATAATGCTTCTTTGTTGATTGTTCACATAAGGTGACAATCAGTAAACTACGGCTCCAAAACACAACAATTAATTAGCTGCCATATTTTCACATCGTAACAGACCGAGAAAAATATTTTTTTGACGATTGTAAGATATGCATTCGTAAAAGATGATAAAATCCTGCACAGATGACTAAGTTTATGATATATACATGCATTGGTTCAAGAATTGGATAAACATTATTTTTTACCAGTCACTACCGGTACTTTAAGAAAATAAACAAATTACCTATTCCAATATTATCGTAAATGATTTCCTCTCCACAGTTCCTGGAACAAGGACATGTTACAAGATCCAATTTGCTAGGTTTTTTATTCGTCACAAAATGATTTCTTCCAAAGTTTGCTGTCAATCTTGAGAACAAGTGATTCGCCATAATAACACTAATATGACCTTCATTCTGTAATCGTAAAACAGCTTGAAGACAGCTTTCATGATAATCTGAAATAGAAATAATTTGGTTATTTTCTACATACATTACAAGTTTTAGTTTATTCTGACTGTAATATTTTTTCTGTCTATGAAGACATTACATCAAGAATGTGTTGTAACCTGAAGAACCTGCATAGCATGTTATTTTAAGTGTGTACTCTTTTTTATGTTATTTAGAATAGACAGAAAAAACTAAATTCCATTTTAAGCTGGAGAAAACAATGAAAAAACATTGATGGGTCACATGTCAAAATTATGTCTATGAGCTGATTAACATAACAACGTCAGCCAATCAGAAGAAGCGTTACTTCAAAAACTAAATTATTAGACAATGTAAAGAATTTATGATCATGATGACATTCTGCAGTGTTTTTATTTTTTTACTGGTAAAGTATATTATTTTTGAGGTAAGTATTATTCCCAAACGATAGTCATGATAGTTAAAAACGTTCTCCTTTTCTTCTTTTTTTGAAATTTTCTCAACTACATTGGTCAATTGGGTGTTTGTTTTTTGTCTGTCATTAATAGCTTTTAACATGTTGAAATATAGGTAAATGGCCCAGCACTCAAGGAAAACAGGCATCATAGACTATCTTTTTACTTGTAAATCCCATCTGAAGTCCATCTTTTAAAAACTAGAGGCTCTAAAGAGCCTGTGTCGCTCACCTTGGTCTATGTGAATATTAAACAAAGGAAGCAGATGGATTCATGACAAAATTGTGTTTTGGTGATAGTGATGTGTTTGTACATCTTACTCACTGAACATTCTTGCTGCTTACAATTATCTCTATCTATAATGAACTTGGCCCAGTAGTTTCAGTGGAAAATGTTAGTAAAAATTTACAAATTTTATGAAAATTATTGAAAATTGACTATAAAGGACAATAACTTCTTAGGGGGTCAATTGACCATTTCAGTCATGTTGACTTATTTGTAAATCTTACTTTTCTGAACATTATTGCTGTTTACATTTTATCTTTATCTATAATAATATTCAAGATAATAGCCACAAACAGTAAAATTTCCTCATTGTTCCTTAAAATTACCAATTCAGGGGCAGCAACACAACAAAGGGTTGTCCGATTCATCTAAAAATTTCAGGGCAGACAGATATTGACCTGATAAACCCCCATGTCAGATTTGCTCTAATTGCTTTGGTTTTTGAGTTATAAGCCAAAAACTGCATTTTACCCCTATGTTCTATTTTTAGCCGTGGGGGCCATCTTGGTTAGATGGACGGGTCACCGGACAAATTTTTTTAACAAGATACCCAAATGATGATTGTGGTTAAGTTTGGATTAATTTGGCCCATTAGTTTCAGAGGAGAAGATTTTTGTAAAAGTTAAAGACGCCGGACTATGGACGACGCCGGACGCAAAGTGATGGGAAAAGCTCACTTGGCCCTTCGGGCCAGGTGAGCTAAAAATGATAAACATACAGCAGTTATAACTCGCATAATGTTTATGAAACTTATAATTTCAACTTACAATACAAATAGAATTGTAATATTGTCATGACTGTTTTAAGCATTTTTAATTATGCATGATATGCAGCTTCTTAAATCCTTTATCTTCTTGATCTTTATTTTAATGTTATGTATTTTGATTCAGTATGTTTGTGTTGTTATAAATATATGATATGTAAACCAAATCAATTTTATAATGATGATGATGATTATTTATTTCAAAACATTTAAGTGTTATTCAGTCATTTATACAAGAGTAATTCCGATAATAATAGCGTTATCTGGTCAAAGGAGGTACTGCTGGGTACTGCTTGACAGTAGAGCTAGGCAGAATACAAAACAAATATTTGTTTATTCAATGTTAGAATGATGCATTGTGGATTATGCACCATTTCTTGTCATATCATGCATATGGTAGGAAATATGTAAATTGCCATAAATATTGAAAATAATTTTTTCATTCATCATCATGATCATATTCATAAAAAAAGAAAATTTCAGAAAAAGATATAAATTTATTTTTACATGTATTTCTAACTGTAATTTTGAAGAACTAATAAAATCCAGTGGCGGATCCAGAACTTTTCCTAAGGGGGGGACCCGCTCCAGTCATGCTTCAATGATTCCCTATATAATCAACCAAATTTTTCCCACGAAAGGGGGGCTGGGGCCCCTCAGCCCCCCCCCCCCCCCCCCTGGATCTGCCTATGAAATCTAATAGTTTAATTAATGTGATTTGGAGGAAAATATAGTGTATACATCCAACATGGCGACCACATATTTTTCCTTGGTCGCCATGTTGGATGTACACGCTTTATTTATAATGATCTTTATGAACTTACGTGCTTTCTACATGTATGTATCATTTTTAAATTATAAAAGTACCTTTATAATATTCTATTATTTAAAAGTCACCAATATGTGCTATTTTTAAAATTTTATTTAAAAGTGTTATTTAGTCATTTATACAAGAGTAATTCCGATAATAATAGCGTTATCTGGTCAAAGGAGGTACTGCTGGGTACTGCTTGACAGTAGAGCTAGGCAGAATACAAGACAAATATTTGTTTATTCAATGTTAGAATGATGCATTGTGGATTATGCACCATTTCTTGTCATATCATGCATATGGTAGGAAATATGTAAATTGCCATAAATATTGAAAATAATTTTTTCATTCATCATCATGATCATATTCATAAAAAAAGAAAATTTCAGAAAAAGATATAAATTTATTTTTACATGTATTTCTAACTGTAATTTTGAAGAACTAATAAAATCCAGTGGCGGATCCAGAACTTTTCCTAAGGGGGGGACCCGCTCCAGTCATGCTTCAATGATTCCCTATATAATCAACCAAATTTTTCCCACAAAAGGGGGGCTGGGGCCCCTCAGCCCCCCCCCCCCCCCCTGGATCTGCCTATGAAATCTAATAGTTTAATTAATGTGATTTGGAGGAAAATATAGTGTATACATCCAACATGGCGACCACATATTTTTCCTTGGTCGCCATGTTGGATGTACATGTACACGCTTTATTTATAATGATCTTTATGAACTTACGTGCTTTCTACATGTATGTATCATTTTTAAATTATAAAAGTACCTTTATAATATTCTATTATTTAAAAGTCACCAATATGTGCTATTTTTAAAATTTTATTTAAAAGTGTTATTTAGTCATTTATACAAGAGTAATTCCGATAATAATAGTGTTATTTGGTCAAAGAAGGTACTGATGGGTACTGCTTGACAGTAGAGCTAGGCAGAATACAAGACAACTATTTGTTTATTCAATGTTAGAATGATGCATTGTGGATAGCACATTTTTTTGTCATATCATGCATATGGTAGGAAATATGTATATTGCCATAAATATATTGAAAATAATTTTTTCATTCATCATGTTCATAAAAAAAGAAAATTTCAGAAAAGATAGCAATTAAAATTCAAACCATTATCAATTAGCATTGTCATGATTGTGAATCACTAGTTAAATAACATGTCTTGAATAACAAGCCAATAGACAACTCTTGGGTTCTATGCATTTCCGTCAAAAATTTGTTTAAGTGAACATCATTCGTGCGTTTAGGGGCGTTGTCACTTCCATTCCAGCGAGTCAGTGGTTGGAAAACTATGATGTTATATTGTATAAATTTTTAGGCAAATTGAATTCTCATAATTGCCAATCAGCACTGCTGTCATTAGGGAATTGTGATTAAGTACCTACAGAACAAACATTTTCTAAAGTTTATCCAGCACAATGATGTTCACTAAGATGCTTGATGAACATTATTAATGATTAATAGTGCAGGGATGCAGGCGATCCCCCCTATCTAGTAAATGACGTCATAAAGGTGTGCATAATTGACTAGTTTTTTCTGGTGACGGACAAAACTCGAAAGTGGTCTATTTGTACATGTATATTCATACACTTAATCGCTATTTATTCCATTCCAGATAAGTTCTAAAATTACACAACTTTTTCATCCAGCAGTCAGAGCTCAGACATAAACAAGTCCATTTTTGTTTTCGACTTATAGAAGTCAAAACATGTATTTATCATAAAAATATGTTTTCAATTTTAGACTTATCTAAGTCAGAAAATGACAGACTTGTTTAGGTCTATTTATGTTGATGAAAAAACTTAATTTCACTTGGTGGCCAAACTACACCACCTATGACAGCAAAAACCTGTCTGAGAGTTCACAAGGACTTGAGCTATCTATATTTAATTGTCTAATTGAACATCCTGACTAAACACAGATGTTTTACCTCATTAAGTGTTGTTCCAGGTGGTTGCATTGTAAGGTTAATTAACATTATCTCCGATTTTTTAGACTCTCGTTCATATTTTTCTTTAGAAGACAAAGCATTGTCTTTCAATGTTGTCATTATTTGATTTAGATGCATGACCTCCTTATAAATATGCGTGGGTCTTGAAGTTTACCAATTTTGATCACTTATCGACTTGTAGAAGTCGTTATTTGCAACTTTTTGATTCTTGTCAATTATTTCTTGCTTTACAATATTTGACTTATTAAAGTCGTATTTTGTCTTGCATTAAAGGGAGACAAATCCTAAAACTTACAAATTTAGACCTCTATGAGTCAAAAGCAGATTCAGACTTATTTATGTCTGAGCTCTGACTGTCCAGTTGAAGCTATCTGGGACCCTGTTTAAACAATGCACCATGCATGATACTTTTTAATGAGACCTGTTTAAACTACCGTAAATACTTCAAACAAAATATTTTTTTACTTTAATTCTAATTTCGAAAAAAGTGGATCATACTATATCAAAGTTTCTTGATGATCACTTTGTAAAGTTTTTTCTCCCTCAGTTCACTGCTGATGACCTCCATTTTTCGGCCGGTGACCCAAAACAGGAAGTTGTATAAATAAAATTGAGAATGGAAATGGGGAATGTGTCAAAGAGACAACAACCCGACCAAATAAAAAACAACAGCAGAGGGTCACCAACAGGTCTTCAATGTAGCGAGAAATTCCCGCACCCGGAGGCATCCTTTAGCTGGACCCTAAACAAATATATACTAGTCAAGTGATAATGAACGCCATACTAATTTCCAAATAAGTGACTGTTTTTCCCGGAATGGACTAAATAGCGATAAGGTGTATTGTTTAAAGAACAAGCACATACATTAGTTCAAATAATTATGACGTATTAAAAGGCTATTATATTTTGTGCTTTGATTCCTTACAGCGATGATGTTAGGCGTCAAAGCACAAAATATTATAATAGCCTTTCAAGACATCATTATTATTTGGACTAGCATATACATATTCTATTCTATTCTATTCTATATGCTGTAATTCAGTCCTTTTAAGCACTAAAAAGGGGTTCATGGATTGAATTATGCCTGGCTGTACTGCTGCATAAGAGGGTTTGGACAGGTTGAATGAAAGTACAAGGTGATACCAACCTTTTCTATATAAAAAACCAGAAACAAGTGTTTCAGTTGCATATGAGAGCAAGGATGAATCAATGGGATTTTTATCAATTTTCTTTTGTAAAGCATCAAATCCGCTATGAAACAATGATTTGAACGGAATTAGATATGGTTTCACACTTCCTGGATATGTGTTATTGTTTGTTACTGTTTGTTGATCTCGGAAATACTGATCAACATCCAAAGATGCATGTGAAAAATTCGTCCCCGACATGAAATCCTTCAGGCGAAGAGGCATAAACCAAACATCTCTGTATCCATCCAAAGAATTCTTCATAATTTCCCATATTTGTTTATCATTACAGGTCGAATTATTTCTATGAAATCTTAAAAAGACTTTACGGAGTTGAGAACTTCTCATTTTTGAAAAGGTATGTTTTGTGAGAGGGAAAGAAACGAGTATGGTTGTTCTTATTCTGGATAGTATTTCCACCGCACCGAACTGGTGCACCTCCGATATCTATATGGTTCTTCCTGATTACATGTTCGCCCCTGTCCGTTCATTTGGTCTACTGATATATTAAGTAACAGTAGACCAAAATAATCTAAACTGCTCGAAGTAAAAAAAAAACACAAAAAAAAAAATCGGCTAAACTTCGCATGTAAAAACTGTAAACTTCCCATGTTAAGTATGCATAAAAACTTATTTTTCGTTTATTTTTGGTCAATGTGTGTCCCCTTAGGTGGTGGAACTGTTCGACATACGAAAGTATGGTTACCATATAAGATTCAAAGTTTTACTTAGAGTCGATATTCAATAAACTACATAACACAAGCTCTAGTGAGCTATTCTCAAATCGACTTAATAACAAAATACAATACACACATACAAAAGTCATGAAAAACAACACAATTTTAAACATATAATGCATATTAATTAAGAATTGAATGCTTATTTTTGTAACTTTATTGGGGTGTAAAAGCTAAGCGCTTCATTCTAAAAATGTACGCACGGTCAACGCTTTTACAACCCTATAAAGTTACAAAAAGAAGCATTCAATACTTATAATTACATTTTTAGCTATGATCATGAAAACACGAATTTTAGATTTTTTTATTTAACTTCAACTGTGCACTTTATTGTGGGACCACGTGTTATCACGAATGAAAAGTTTTATTGAGTAATGCAATTGCTTAAGGAATAACATGTGATGTGCAGTTAGCCAATCAGAATAAAGTATTATAATGAAACATACATCTAATGTAATTATGATACCATAAATGACATATATACTAGGTTAAAAGCATATAGTACACTTAAAACATAGCACAAGTTAATAATAAGATTGCACAAATCATATAGTTACACAAAATATAAAAGTAAAATAAAACAGGCATACACACTATATGCATGCACTGCACTGGCATGAGCTGTTACTTGGATCCAATGTTTGTACCAATTTTTTAAATTGGTCAAAAGATGTTTCCATTCGACAATGGTTCGGTAGCTCATTCCAGACTTGTGCAGCATAATAGCGAAACGATCTTAAGCCATACCTACTAGTAGTTCGAACTGCTGTTTTCTGTGATCTTAAATGTTTCTATTGCAATTGTTTTTATTCTTCTTATTTTTATAAATGGTAATTTAGATTTTTCTAGCAGTTTTTCGTAATGAATATCATAATCTTCATAAATGAATCTTAGAGCTCATTCTTGAATTTTTTCCATTTTAAAAGATTTTTTTTCATTACAGTAGTGTCAATTTACTGGACATATAAAGGGTGTAAAGATCTAAAGAAGAAGTTCGCTCTGAGTTCGTTCGCCTATAGAGTAGGTTCGCCCAGGATGCGTTCTGTCTACTCCGATGATATCAAAAAATATTAATATTACGGTTATAAACGTTTAATAAGCTTATTCGGATATTTATATGGCATAACTTCTCGAAATTCACGAAAATACATGGAGAGATAAAGTTATTGGCTTGTTTTGGAGCATTAATTGTTCATAATAACAAATCTCACTGATTGTTGTAATAATTTTTACTTGATAGAAAGAATAATATATAACACAGACTGGCTTGCATATAAATTTAAAGATCTCTAGATTACTATTTCAAGCATGCCAAGAAATCACCTCCATTAAAATTTTGACGTGAAACATCCCGTAAAGCAAATTACATGGATGATTAATAATGACCATTTGGTATATGGCCGTGTTCTAATTAAGCGACAAGTACATGCAGGTCATATATTATTTGTTTTTGTTTTTTTATTGACACTGTGACTTTATATTTGTTTGTGACCTGATATTTGTTCAAAAGAATTTATTTACATAACAAAACTTTTTTTTGGCAATTTTCGTGATATTTTATCCATTGCCTAAAAAGATAACCTACTCTCTGGATAAAATATTATATAATGCTTGTTCCTATTGGAACTTTTGTTATATAATAAAAGTTCCATTTGGAACACAGAGGAACTTTCATAAAGCAATATTTTATCCAACGTATATATAGGAAATTTTCTAATGGCAATGGATAAAATGTTATACAGACTGAGTGAAAGTTCAAGCTTTTGAAAAAAATATCATGCATGTATACAACAATATGTACACTCAGGTGGTTACTTTTTACTGCACTTAACTCTAAACAAGCACAAGCTGAAAACTGCATGCACATGTTGCTCTCTAGATTTGTTTGGTATTTGTGCTATTTCAAATTGTTTACTTGCTCATCGGGGTATAACTCGATTCCCTTTTTTATTCGTATATATTACGAACATAAGATAAAGAAATTCACGATTTGACTAGTCTATGTTTTTCCCTATCCCAACTAAATCATTCACTGTAAATGAAAAGTAATGCCTATTTATAACGAAGTGGAATAAAGGTTCTCATATAGTGTTCAGCAATATTATAACGAGACAAATAAAAAGACAATAGTATAAGATTTGAATTTTATAAGATTTAAGTACAGTTTAGAAATAAAACGTTTTGCTATCACATATTTACATTTTGACTTGATATACATTAAATAGTTAGTGCTTTTCAAAGTTTAATTCTTTTTTATTCCTAAGTTTTGTGTTGTTTCTTGTAAAGACTGATCTTGCACGTTTCATTGATCCTAAAAGTGCATGTGTTAGATATAAGTGAGAACACATTTTGTTTAGATTATTTAGATACTTCAATTCATTAATTCATAAAATTTTGAAATCTGAATTTACATGTAGTATAGGGTAAATTTTACCTATATGAAAGTATGCATTTAAATCAAGTACTTTTTTGTTTGTTTGACGTAACCGTTATGGTTGATTTTCTTTTGAAAGTCTTTTTTTCAATTGGTAGATGATTGATTATCAGAGTATCTCTAACTTCTCTAATGAATTTTAAATGTCATTACGGGTAACGTTTTAAATCATGCACTAAATTGGAAGGCTTTTCTACCTCAGAAATAGATTACCTTTAGTTAGCTAGATTCTCTACCGCAGGAGTAGATTACCGTAGCTGTATTTGGCAAAACTTTTAGGAATTTTGGTCATCAGTGCTCTTCAACTTCGTACTGTATTTGACCCTTTTAACTTTTTTGGATTCGAACGTCTATTTAAATCAGATATCAATTGATATGTGAAAACACGTAAACAGGAAGGATAAAGTCTATCATTTTTAAAATGGCGACACCCACAAAGGATATGGACAATTTTGACGATCTATTAACGTGTACAATTTGTCTGGAAACTTTCAAAGTTCCGAAGTATTTGCCATGTCTACACACTTTCTGTGAATCGTGTATTAAAACTTACATTGTATCATCTACGGAAAAGGAAAATCAGTCCGAGGGATTCAACTGTCCGGTTTGTCGAACATTTGTATCGTACGACAAAAGACCAGATAAACCAGAAGCATGGGCTTCCTCGTTACCGATGAACCATTTTGTGATAACGATGATGGATAAGCGAGCAATTCAAAGGTCAGAAATGATGTGCAACTCGTGCAAGATTAACAACAAGATAAAAAATGCTATTTCTTGGTGTACCATTTGCGAAGAGGCATTTTGTGAACAATGCGATGAATGTCACAGATCTTTCAAATTTTTGGCTAAACATAAACTCGTTTCAATCAAAGAAATTCAGATAGGAAATTCCGATTTAAAAATATCTGAAGTCTTGATTTGCGAAGAACATGCCGATAAGATTGTTGAGGTTTATTGTGTGGATCATTCGAAGCCATGTTGTACGTTATGTGCAACACTTTCTCATCGCAAATGTGAAAATGTTATCTCCATTGTAAAAGCCGCTACAGGTATAAAACAGTCCGAACTTACCACAAGTTTGATTAAAAGTCTTGACGAAAGGAATACAAAAATTAGTGAAATAGTTGAAAATCAAAAAGGAAATTTGGCTAAAGTTGAAACTGCCACTGAAAACATGATTAAAGAAGTATCAACACTTAAAACGGCAGTAATAAATCATTTAGGTGTGTTGGAAGAGAAATTTAAGGCCGACATGGTCTCATCAAAGAAGAACGTCGTCATGAACTTAAGTGATGTCGTTAATACATTTTCGAGTTATAAAAGTACATTGATTAATTGGAAGTCAGTCCTTGAAGGGTCCATAGAACATGGATCTGACCAACAGTGTTTAATGGAAGTTAACAAGATTGGTCCAAAAATGACTATACTGGAAAAAGAAATGAAAGAAGATATGAAAAAGATGAAGAACATGACTATTGATTTTGTTCCTTCTGAACTAATTGAGAAGTTTAAAACGAGCGCAGAATCGTTCGGTTGTGTAAATATAGTACAAGACGAGTTTCCAGGTACACTGTCTATCGGGGGTTATAGAAAAAAGGTAAATTTTCGCAGTGGCGACATTAAAATTTTGCATACAATTATTGCTGCTGAGACAGATGACACGAGTGCATTAATCATTGCTGGTTACTTGGTTATAACAAGCTTTCACAAAAGTAACGTTGCAAAATTCAGTCTCGATGGACACTTTGTAGACAGTTTGACTGTGGTAAAGTCCCCAAAGGATATAGCACACGTTGACCAGACTCAAGTCGCTATTTCAATTTATGGTAATAACAAAATTTTGTTTGTTGACATTACAAAAATGAAGTTATTACGAACATTGGATTTTGATTTAGTAAGTATACGCGTTTATGGATTATGCTGTATCGAAAGGAATTCATTTATTGTATCTGATGGATCCACACTGACATGGATAAACTCATCAGGGAAGAAAGTGAAACAGAAGTCAACAAGTGGCGAATCTTTTTATGTTTCGATATTGAATATGAAAGATCATATATATGGAGATAGAAGGAATTCTGTAACATGTGAAGTGGGGAAAACTACCAAGTTTACGTATACAAATAAGCAGTTGTCCTCCCCACGAGGAATCGGAATAGACTTTGAGGGAAATATATACATTGCTGGATATATTTCTAAGAACATTCACCAAATTACTACTGATGGAAAATTAATACGAATAATTCCGGTTAAAATATTTGGAATTCAGAATCCCTGGACAATTCGTTTTTCTCCTACCGACAGCAATAAATTTGTCGTTACATGTGCAGAGTCCGGAAAAGTTGTACTGTGCGAAATTGAGGCAAATTCAATATAACACTTCTATAACTATAAACATTGTTACTTCCTATGGAAAATATTTGACTCTCTCCTTGATTTTATTCAAGTTGAAATGTTGTAAGGAACTAAATTCCTCCGAAGTGCCTTTTTTCAAACGTATGAATAAAAAGTTGAAGTATGTTCAGTAAGGATTATACTTCGTCAAATTATCTCCTCCTAGTTTTTATAATCGTAAAAATGGAAGCAATGGTAGTGATGACGCGCAGTAAATTTAAGCTCTTGAAAACCGATAAATTTATCCACATAGTATCATTACAATTATATGCTAGTTGTATTTTAAAAGACAAATGTATCTACTAGCTATTGACCACCATTTAGCATACTTTAATGCATTTGGTCAACTTAAAACTATAGTTTGATCGGTTGTCAGGGAGAATTTTCGAAAATTCAACAATTCAAAAGTACACCTACTCTGTTGTTATGACTCATTAGAAAGCTTTTCATTTGACACAGATATTGCATCTTAAATTTATTTTTGTAAAGTTTCAGTGTTATTGTATCAACCTACAACATAAGTTTATATAAATGATATAATCTGAAGCGAGATTTTTTGTACGTTTTCAAGACAGAATGGTCTACTCAAACACACCTGAACCTTTAAAGGTGTCCTCAACTTTCTCTTTTCGAAGAAATGATTGCCTATTTTGGGGATTTTTCTCTATAAAACAGTCATTAGGGACAGGGATGCAAATTGATGCTTTCAAAAGATAAGTCTATTATTATTCTTTGGATTTTCTAGGCGGTATTTATGCTTATGATATATTTGCTCTCAATATTGACGACTTCAGTATGTACACTAAAGAGATTAATCCTGCCGAACTGACTTTAAATAAAGCTAATACTAACAATAAACACTGCCCTTTCCTGGTTCTTGATATCTATATCTTTAACGGTAAGCTTAAAACCAAATTTTATGATAAAAGAGATGATTTTTCATTTCCTATTGTTAATTATCCATTTTAAGATGTTGACGTTCCCTTGTCACCATCTTATGGTGTTTATATATCTCAACTTGTTCGATTTGCTAGTGTATGTAACAACGTATTTGATTTTAACGAAAGAAGTCTCTGTATTACCGAAACATTATTACACCAGGGATTTCGATATCACAAACTAATCGAAAACATTTAATAAATTTTATTATCTGTACATGTACAATGACATCAATCGTAAATATAAATCAACATGCAGACAAATAATACGTTCAGGTATTTCACACCAATCTTTTAAGGCAGTATATTCTTTACAAAACACAAAACTGGTGACATTCACCTCAAAAGGTAACCAAACCTTTAAACAAATTTTTTTTAGAAGGAATATAGTTTCGATACTGTTGTCAAGTCATTAAGCATGACATATTTTGGTATTAATATTGATTCACTCATAGGGTTTTTGTATCGGAAATAAACACATTTATTCTGAAACCAGTTGTTGGCATGATACGGGTTATGTTCTTCTCATATATGTTAGGATGGTATGATACTAAACCCCAAACGGGAGGGATTGTACTAGATTTTCAAAGGATGAACACATAATCTTTCAATAACTTTAATTGAGGTCTGGAGCTGGCATGTCAGCATCTGCTAAGTAGTTTATTGTTAATTAATGTATCCTTGCCATTTTGATTAGTTTTGTTTTGTTACATATTTTGGCATCGGACTCGGGCATCTTTTAAACTTAGTCATTTTTGGAGTTGATTATGACGTCCATTTTCACAGAACTAGTACACATTTTTATTTATGGGCCAGCTGAGGCCTATCTCTGGTTGCAGGATGTCTCGCTGCGTTGAAGACCCATTGGGGCCTTCGTCTGTTATCTGCTCTTTGGTCGGGTTGTTGTCTCTTTGACATATTCCCCATTTTTATTCTAAATTTTATTACGCACAAAAAATGACATACACGAATTTGCACCTACCACAATCGACTGTTTTGTGAAAATTTGTCTTGTAAACAATCAAATATACCAACTTGGCTTTTTTGTACCTTCTCTAACAAAGAATTTCATTTCTTTTGTTTAATTTCAACTGGTATCCATCTGAGTTGTTTTCACGTTAAATTTTATTTCATTTGATTTCATGTTGATACTAATATTTGGAGAACTTCTAGTAAAATGAAAAATGTAAATTTGTTATCATTTTGTACAAATTATAATTTGTACAAAAATATTGTACAAATTATAATTTGTATTTTGACTTTGTACAAATTGTAATTTGTACAAAAAGTGCTTGTACAAATTACAATTTGTACAAAAATGGACAAAAATTCACTTATAACTTGTACAATTATTTATCATATGGATTTTGGTGAAAAAAGCATCGATACTCATTATTGAAATGCTATTAAATGACCACACACTCACTGAGTACACCTAAGTTACAAAATCAAACATTAGTTCTTTATCATTCGTTTGAGCAGTTGATCTAGTGATTTATGAAATCAGGTATTACAAGCCATCTTTTGACTCTCAAATCGATGACGACCTGTTTTACTGGCATTTTAACTGCTTCACATAGCGAACGTTGAAGCTCAAGAACCGTTGCTGTGAATAAACATGTGTATTTCACTGCTTCAGTTGGACTTTTAGACAAATAAATATCCAAGAAGGAAAGCGAGATTAAACACCCCATTTGTTTAAGGAATATGACTATGCTAAAGTCAGGAATATGTCAGTTGTTTTTCTGCCGTTTTTTTATCAATGTTTTTTTTTTTCAACAAGGATCTTTGTTTTATAAATATCAAACTTAACGCAAATCAGTTGAGACAATCTAAGCTTTAAAAAACAACATTAAACGTATGCAGAACAGACAGACAGATTTTTATTTTATAGTTGGTGTAGTATTATAAAATCATCAGACCCAATGGCATTGAACCATCAATCTTTTCACAAACAAAAGTGAAGCTGAATAAGTCATATAAATCCAATCTCTTGATGTACCAATTACAAATATAACCTATAACTTGTTTAAAGAAAGATTTGATTGTTTTCATGGACTTTATGAAATAACGAATAAGTGGCAACATATCTTTTGAGATCCTTTTCACGATCATCAAAATGCTATACACTTTTTCACGATACAAAATATCAAATTTTACAACTATAATCGTTTTTGCAAACTTTCTAAATAAAACAAAAATCCTCAAAATAACGATAAGAACTAATAAAGCAGTACTGAATGATCTCTTCTTTTTTTTTAAAGAAAAAGTAGTTTATGTATTAAAAATTTGTATAAAAATCCTATTTGTTTACTTTTTTTCTCTCAAAAATTTCGAAGATCAATCTGCCTTTTGTAGTTGTGATAAAACGGTGTATTTTGTTAATTAAGTTTAGTGTGTGGTCAGTTAATTACAATTCTATCGTGTGAAGAAATGCATTTTTCACCAAAATTCATATTTAAAACTGTTGTACAAGTTGTAAGTGAATTTTGGTCAAATTTTGTACAAATTGTAATTTGTACAGGCACGTTTTGTACAAATTATAATTTGTACAAAGTCAAAATACAAATTATAATTTGTACAATATTTTTGTACAAATTATAATTTGTACAAAATGATAACTTGTACACAAAATATACAAGATGGTTTGTCACCTATGTTTTGCATCCTTTTATGATGTCATTTCCTTTAATTGAACTTCAGTTAAGACACTTTCAGAATTCGTTAATTAAGGTGGCTGGGACGTCTTAATTAAATTCATAGAATGTTTTAATAATTTGTCAAATTGAAGTTTTTATCATGCTTTTTTCAAAAATATAATAAAAAGTATGGGTCACAGGACTTTTTTCACGCTACAGGTTGTGCAAAATTGTAAGTTTTGTATAGATTATCCATGGAAAATCCAATTTTGTGTGATAAAAAGAAAACTTCACCATATAATTTTGAGATAAAATGTGAGAAGATACCCCGGTAGCTCTTATAACATACTTTCAGATAAGAAAAAGAAAAAATGAGGTCAACGAAATTGTTTTCTTGCTCCATATTAAAATAGGTAAATTCGCAACACTTTCTATTATAAAATTACTTTATCTGAGTTATCTCCCCTTATTTGGCAAAATAAAATAAAAATGAATCAATCACAAATATGGTTTTTGTTTAGGAATTACAACCGTAAATATGATAAAACACATAATTTTCTATATTTACAATAAAAGTCTTACACATTAATTACATACTACTCTCAAAATTTGCACATTTCATTCAAGTCTAGACCAACTTTTATCTGCTACTTCAAAATCCAAGATGGAGTAAATAAACTCATCATAGATACCAGGATTGAAACTTTATATTTAAACCAGACGCGCGTTTCGTCTACAAAAGACTCATCAGTGACGCTCGAATCTAAAATTTGTTAAAAAGGCAATACAAAGTACGAAGTTGAAGAGCATTGAGGACCAAAAATTCATAAAAGTTTCGCCAAATACATCTAAGGTAATCTATTCCTGAGGTAGAAAAGATTTAGTATTTCAAAATTCAAAGTTTTGTAAACAGTTAATTTATCATTATGAACATATCAATGATAACTCAAGTCAACACAGAAGTGCTGACTACCCGCAAGACACCAAATAAATATTAAGACTCATTATTCGAAATTGATTTATTGTGAACAAATTTAAATCAGTATACGAAATTTTGCATACGTTTGCTAATTTACGAGGCTTGTTTAGGGGGGGTATCAATATCCCATATCCCATTAAGTTTTTATCCCAATATCCCGTATCCCTATAAAGTTTACCCCTAATATCCCAATAAATAATTTTTACAAATATCCCATATCCCTAAAACTATTTTGAAATATCCCAAAAAATCATTATGAATTCATTCCCAAGCCCATTTTTTTCCTCATCATCACAACGTCAACAATTTTGACTGGGAAAACAAACTGTGTTCATGGTGTTAAAGGAAATTTACAGTGCATACTTCCTGTGTTAAATAAGAATATATGTGTCCAAAAGATGAAGTGTTCCATCTTAGAGCCTTGTATAACAATATCTTTTTATGTGATCTTAAACGACAAATTTAGTGTAAGGGGTCTAATTTCAGCCTTTTTTTTTAATTGTTCAAACCGTGATGCATATGACTGTAAAATTACATTTTGATAGCATTCTTCTTTCATTGATAAGAAACTTCATCCTACACGTTAACATATGTTGGAAAGAACAGAAGGATTCAACCCTGTCTCTTGTCCGAGATTGCTCTGACATCCACGGCTGTTTTGCCAGACAAGCTGAGACTGTGGGACGTCAGAGCACGTCCATATCAAAAAGTGGATATTTAGCATGCAAGTTCAATAACTCAAAATAAACACAAGAAAGCTGTACCTACATTACACTTAACTGTTGCAATATTTTAACAGCAGGCAAAATTTGCACAGCCCTTGTTTTGCAAAGAAATAACACAACATTTGACTCTGTGATCTTGAACTTTATGAATTACATAGATCCCAATATTTTTGTTACTTTTTTTTTAATTTCCTTCCTCACAACACCAGTAATAGAAAGAACATACATTAATTTACATTGATTATTTAGTAATTATTCGTTATTAACATAGTTTATACGGCGAAATATCTACTTTTTGATATGGGACGTGCTCTGGCGTCCCTCGGCCCCAGCTTGTCTGGCAAAACAGCCGTTGCACATCAGAGCAATCTGTGAAACGTGGAGACCTCTGAAGATCCTCGCCACGTAAAAAATAAGAGGTAAAACACTAGAAAATATCCTGTAATCATATAAAGCATCAAAACAAATAAAAACATTGACAATAATAAGGCTAAACTCATCAGATGGATACATTTTGTACATCTAACAAAAATCTATGATTATTTCAAGAAAATTATCAATGCATATGAGCATATACTATAAAAAAAGATGTGGTATGATTGCCAATGAGACAGCTCTTCACAAGAGACCATGTGACACAGAAATTAACAACTATAGGTCACCGTACGACCTTCAACAATAAGTAAAGCTCATACCGCATAGTTAGCTATAAAAGGTTCTGAAATGACAAATGTAGAACAATTCAAACGAGAAAACTAACGGCCTAATTTATGTATAAAAAAATGAACAAAAAACAAATATGTAACACAGCAACAAACGACAACCACTGAATTAAAGACTTCTGACTTTGGACAGGCACATACATACAGAATGTGGCGAGGTTAAACATGTTAGCGGGATCCCAACCCTCCCCTTAACCTGGGACAGTGGTGTAACAGTACAACATAAGAACCAACTATACAAATCAGTTGAAAAGGCTTAACTCATCAGATGGATACAAATAGAAATACATCTAACAAAAACAGAGAGTGGACGTGACCGAGTACTTGTACATCCCATCAACAAAAAGACACTAAGTACAGATCTGAGAGTACTCGCAGTTACTGACAGCTAGTTCAAAGCCAATTACAACTAATAAAAAGTAATGCACCTGAGACTAAATTATCAATCATTACACATCCAGCATCCAATGGCACGGTAAACAACATCTTCGTAAAAATGAGGATGTGCTATCCCGTTTGAAATAAGTTTTCTACAGGTAGAACCAAACTTCAAAACCAAATCTAGAATTTAGTAAATATTTTAAGTGATTTGTGGTAACGAAATCCCTGACTTAATAATTTACCAGGAATACATAGATTTCGTTCATTAAAATCCAAAATGTTACAACATACTAGGGCATAGCGGAGGAGTTGTGATATACAAACACCATAAAATAGTGCCAAAGGAACATCACCATCCAAAAAAGGAAAATTAACAATAAGGAACGAAGTATGGAAAGCAAAACAAATACTTTTAATATTATCAGTACATATGAGCATATAAATATAGAAAATAGATCAATACTTTTTGCTTGGGTTAGGATGACTTAAAAGTCACTTTTAAATAAAACAACCATATCAACAAAGCACTAAAATGACCTTTAATATTAAACTTTTTTGGGCAATTTTATCAAGTGAGATGTAAATATTTCTGTACTTAACTTTTAAATTCCACTTATTTCTTTTCATGTTAAAAATTCAATATCCTTATAAATGCATCAATATCCCATATCCCATTTACTTTAAGGACAAATATCCCATATCCCTAAAATTAAAATGGCAAATATCCCGTATCCCAATATACCCTATACAAGCCTCATTTACAAGCAGTATAAAATTGTAAATTGTATGGTATATTCATAGACTACGAAAATATATGAAAAAGAAAAAAAAAACCTTAATAATTTGAAATAAATTTAATAAAATTGATATTAGAAACTTTTGTGCTAGATTTAATTGTTATAAATGGCGTATTTAAAGGCCAGGGAAAGAGTATAAATAGCAGCCAATGAACGAAATAGTGGTAAATTCAAATTTCTTTGCCACATTCATATCAGGGACATATTTTTTAGAATAACCTTGTTCAAAGAGTGATTTTTAGAAAAAAAATTGTCACAGAACCTAGAACTGAACTATATTATCTGTTGCAAAAAAAATAAAAATTATTAACTAATTCTATTTTGTTATATTCCTAAAACAAATCATGAAGCAGAGGTACTTTTCATTTGAAATATACTTTGATTGATAGCTGGGCGGATATATACATTGTTTTTGTTTACACAGGAAGTAGATGTTGCCATGCATGCAGCCATGCTTCCATGCAAAATATCAACAAACACCTTACCTGTTGTGATAAATTCATTCCATTCCTATTTAATCCTCATTTCCATTTTATATTTCTTTCATAATCCAAAGAACCAAATAAATATGCAGCTAATTTGCCCAAAAATGTAATTACAGTCATAATATTGAATTTTATCCAGTCACAATCATTTTCCCTCCAAAACTGTGTTATATACAGAACAAAGGATTTCGATATAATTAATAAAAAATCCTGCAGGAGAATACAAAAAAAACTATTCCCACATGTGTCCCATATATGGAAACCCACCAGGATTAGGAAACCAACAACGCACAAGTGTCACAACACATTTTGGCATAATGTCTCTCTTGTGCCAGTCAAATCTTTGGCTTCTGTGGTCCCTGGTCATGGCATCTGCTTTCATAAGCACATATCTATCATCATTCCAGGCACCACGATGGAGAAGCATAGTCCAAAATCTTTTGTAGTGTTCCTTTCTCAAACTTGAGTTTCTTTGATGGGCTACTTCTGACTGACCATGCCACCACATTTGTCTGTTTTGATCATCAGTTATGCATGGCCTACAAAAGCAATATCTGCATTCTTCTTTGGACGGGTCTTGCTGTATAACAAATCCAGGCTGGTCATTGTCTTCATCATCTTCATCCTCATCATTATTGTCTGTTTGAGTACTCTGTTCTGTGGTCATCTGTAGATTTTGTGCATTCCCGCCATTTTCAATAGCAACAGCAGAGTCATCAAGAATTTTAATTTCCCAATCATTATGCCCAAACAAATGTTTTATAGTTTCTAATTGAAGATCACTTAATTCCATAGTAACTTTCTTATCACTCATTTTTAGGATTATTTAGAAAGCACACAAACAAAATATTTATACTGACTACAAAGATAATCTGGTCTGGATTTTATCACCAGGTTATGTGTACAGAAAGTTGCTGACTCTGCAGGTGACCTCATAAATTTGTTCAATAGATGTAAACAAGTCCAGAGGCAATTAGGGGATTGCATGTCAATTCCAGAGGCAATTAGGGGATTACATGTAGTTATTCATTTAGCAAGAAATGAAATACTATTTTTTTTACAACAAATCACAGAAATTAAAAAAAAAAAATAATAATAATTTATTGAAAAAGCCATGTAATGATCAAAGAAATTTGCATAGATCACTTTTATTTATATAAAAATCAGTTATCATGAACCCTTGAGACACATTTTTCTAAGTTGAAACTGAATATCATGAAACATAATCCCCTGATTATTTCATATCCAATTTCTGCTCATTCCTTCAGTTTCTTTCGTGGTTAGTCATGGCTACTGAAAAACAAGATTCTTCACGAAAACGTCCACCCAATTTTAGAATAGAAATTCCTGGTGACGAAACTGTCAAAAGTAGAATTTTGGAAAAACTTCAAAAAGTAAAGGGTTATTTGACTTCAACTTTGAATAAGCCAGTTAACAATAGTTTAATTATAGAGGAACTTTTAGACTTTTGGATTAAACAACAACTTGGAAGTGACAATTTGAAAGAACTTCATCCTTTTCCATCCACCTATTCCCAAACAAGAAGCCAGGATGTAGACCAAGGACTGTTTGTTACTGCAGAAAAATCTTTGGACACATATGGAGAACTCTTTGAGGCACATACCAGTATTTGTAATGGAAAGCTAAAAGTATTGAAAAGAACTATGAAAGGACATGTAGCATCTGTTAGACTCATGTGTACCAAGGAGAAATCACATTCCTATTTATGGTCGTCATCATCTTACCTTCCAAATAATGAGTTCTTGGTCAATCACCGGATTTGTCATGCATTTTATAGCAGTGGACTTTTGCCAGTACATTACACTAGATTTGTTAATGGGGCAGGAATTGGCTGCATCACTAAAGAGAGAAGATCAAAATTCTTTAGAAAATATAAAGAACATGCTGAAAATGAAAGTGTTCAATCAGTTGACAATGCCATAAATGATGAAATTTCTTCATATGACGACCTAGATGGCATCAACATCATGACAGATGCTAGGCACGGTTGGAGGAAAAATGCGAAAGATACTACAGTTGTAGCATTAGGAGAAAAAACTCACAAAGTGATGGACTGTGAACATATTACAAAGTCACAGGATAAAGTTGCCCAACGACATGAAAGACTTGGAACACAAATAATTTATGAAAATTTGGAGAATAAAAATGTGTCCATAAAAATTCATGCACATGATAGAAATTTGGCTGTTAATAAATTTGTGAGGGACACTCAATTTACTGTCAATCAGAATGACTTATGGCATGCTGTCAAGGCTGTAAAAAAAGCTGTCACCAAGATTTCCAAAGGTACCAAACGTTCAGAGGGTATAAGTTGGAGTGTACAGCTAGGAGATAAAGTTGAACCCATAGCAACACACATTAACTGGGCTGTCCGTAATTGTGAGCAAAATTCTTTAAAACTGAAGGAAAGTTTGGATAACATTGTTAACCATTATTGTGATAACCATGAAAATTGTCATCATTCATCAAGGTGCAGATTTGATTCAAACTATGAACCATCTAGGACTGTACTTACAAATTTAAAAGCCAGAAAAATGTTAGAGATTGCTATAAAAAGTTCAACTATTTATAAATATCCTCAGGATTACATTCTTGCTAAAGACACATTTTATGTTGAAAGTTTCAATAATGTTGTGAACATATTTCAAGACAAAAGAATTTGCTTTGGTGATGATCAATATAAATTGAGATCAAATTTGGCAGTATGCCATTGGAATGAGAATGTGGACAGAGGCTTTACATCAGTGTGGAAATCAAGGAATCCCAATGCACCAGCTTCACAGAAAGGAAAGAAAATTTACAAAAAACTAACATATAATTACAGGATAAACATTTGGAACCGCTACATTTCTAGTTTCTATTAAAAACAGAATAATTACACTAATGCATTGAATTTACAAGTGTTAACTATTATCATGCAAATATTTTTGATCATCATAATCTTGTTATTTGTTAGTTATTAGTTTTAGTCTGGATTATAAATTTCTACACAAAGGTAAATTCCACATGTGTTTGTTTTCTTTTACCATGCTGACTTCTATAAATAATTGATAAGATAGTTAGGCCCCTCCCATTTCCTTATTGGCTTAATTGCTCTCCAACCGGATTTCTATCTAGGTCAGCCCTGGCCTTTAAGTTCTTATGCCCTCGCAATTAAATGACCCGGTATACTTATGAAATGTTTTTGTCGTCGTTATCTTTACTTTTTACTGTTATGCCTGCAGTAATTGATTGTTTGGTGTTACATGAGTGATTAATGATGAATGACTGACAGATCGAATTTACGTTTCAGTCCATTGAACTCAGAAATTGAAAAAAAATCCCTTCATTTCTGGAGCTGTTATTTTGGTTCTTAAATTGTGTATATTAGGGACTAACCCATTGATTCAGTTTTCAATTTGTTTCGTTTAAATAATTTCTCGGTGTCTAAATAAAACAGGGACATCTAAATTTATAAGTGAGTAAATTTTAAAACAGCTTTGCATTAGCTACATATTTTAGAGTTTAAATTTGCAAATATAAATGAGAAGATGTGGTATGGGTGACAAGGAGACAACTCTCCATCCAAGTATCAATGTATAAAAAGTTAACAATAAAACAGGTTTGAGTTCATTTATAAAATATGTAATCAAAAATAACCTTGAATTATTTTGGTTGTTCTCTTTAGATCGTTATTTGGTCACACGGCTTTGGTATTATTTTGAAGGTCATCTCTATTGTGAATTAGTTGGCATAAAACTCATATATCGAAAATAAACTGACAACGCCATGGCTAAAAACGTAAAAGACAAGCAGACAAATAATAGTACACAAGACACAACATAGAAAACTAAAGACTAAGCATCAAGAACCCCACCACAAACTGGGGGTGATCTCTAGTGCTCCGGAAGGGTAAGCAGATCCTGCACCAAATGTGGAACCCGTCGTGTCCCAACTGAATATTAAAATAAAGCAGTTAGCCAATACTTTATCAACGTTTATCACTTCACATTACATACTTAAACTTCACACTTCTCGGTCTTACAACATATATTTTTTTCTCTAACAAAATATTCACACGGTGTCATATATTAACCTCTAAGTATCAGTTTAAAGAACTTCAATTTTATAATTAGTTGTCTAATGCAATTGCAGAATAATGAAAATTTATATTTACGAAGCCCTAAATTGTAAGTGTAAAATACAATATGTAAGTATGAATCTTATCAAAATACGGAGGGGCGTTACGGATAACTATAATAATTAAGGATTAATCAACCCTTTTCTACATAACAAAATGCCTGTACCAAGTCAGGAATATGACAGTTGTTATCCATTCGTTTGACGTGTTTTAGCTTTTGATTTTGCCATTTTATTAGGGACTTTCCGTTTTGAATTTTCCTCGGAGTTCAGTACTTTTGTGATTTTACTTTTTACAGCTGTTCGATTTCATGCGTACTTCATGCTTCAAATTCAAGTTTGCTTCTTTGTTAGCTGAACCGAACATTCGTTATTGGCTATTCTTGACTTGCAAAACAGGCTGGTTAAGACGGTTTTTAGTCATTCTGTGAAAGATGCATATTCTATGGCTTGATTTGCTTGCGTTACTTAAAATTGAAAATGGAAATGGGTTTGGTTGACATTATGAAAAGAATATATTGGTTTTTTTCATGGCTTACACAGATTTTTATGTACAAATAAACTAAACCTTATTGTTTGGCACATTCAAGTATATATTATGTAAAATATTATTATATTGATGTATCAATCATAACAATATTTACCGTTGAATGCTACTACTTAATGTGTCATATCAGAATGAAATTGAATACAAGAGGACTTCTTTTTTTGTCCGGATCGTAGAGTTAGTTTTTTGTCTTTTTATAGGCTTCCTAGATTGAATTCAATTTTTGTATCCACTGACCTTTATTTGAGTTATCAGTCACCCCCGAAATCAATTCCGAGAAGCGACGTTCTCATTTTTCTAATAGCTTGGCACACAGAATAAGCATTTTAGAGGATACACGAAAAGATAGAACAAACCGACTACAACACAAGCACCTATGTTTTTGACCTATGTTTTTGACAGGAGACCTAGAGGTCTTGTATTGGACTGAATTGGGACAAAGACTTTAAAATTGACATTGTGCACTGATCTGCCAAGCAATGGATATATTTCGGAAGTAACTGAAAAAAAACCCAACCGATATGCTACTTGGTTCTTAGCTATTATGAATTGACCAACCGAATCAAATTACCAACCAAACATGTATATTTCAGGTTTAAACTATTAAATATCCAAATAAAATTTGAAATCATTTTAAAAGCCACTTTATCTGTTATGTAAGAGAGGGGCGATGTATCACATGAGTATTATCAATATGATTTAAGGGAGATGCTTCATTTGGGATCTGTTACCTTGTTGTCTCATGGAATATCATACCACACCCCCTTATTCTACAAAGAACGGAAATTATACTAGTTATTATCAACCCACGACTACATCACAAACTCTAATGTCTAAAGACGTTGCTTTCAGAATTAAGACACCATTTTCCAGCCATTTAAAATTTTTGATGACTTTTTTCAAAGTTCTATTTTTATTTTTGTTTTGATGACCAACGTTTCAATTATTTTATTTTGTTTTAATAAATAAAAATATATTATGTTGAATATTTAAAAAAAACAACAATGGTGAATTATCTGTACATCGTTTTAATTGGTCAATAGGTTTCCATCATTTTTAATTTTCAGTTTAAGACTTTTTTGCAAAATATAATGATTAAAACATATGCAATCATAGATACTTTAGTGTCATTTAAAGCAAATTTTGCGGGTTTCGGAAAGACTTTTAACTTTCAAAATATTATCGCTTGGGTGATGGTAAGCAATAAGATTAATTGCCATGTCTACTATGTCTATGACAGTCAAACCATTAACAGTGATCTATGTAGAACCTTTTCGTTATCAAGTCATAAGAATGGTAACGAATCCTGTTTTTCTGTTATTAAACTTCTCTGACATCTAACCTGATCGAGACATAGTGATCGTAAATCGACCGGAGAACAGATTGAGCAGCAAGTTAAGTACTTTGGAATAGTTATTGTGAATATTCTGTGTTGGGTAACATTATCCTTGGTTTTGTGGTTATCGCTTAGAGTATATATATGTACCTTATTTATCGTGCATATCGTACATATACATATCTACATCTACATAATACTTCTTAACTTCAATATGATGAAGATCACAAGAAGGCACTTGTTCCGGACCATATGTGCATTAACAGGTTTATTCCCTTCCATCATTATCATCACAATTTTCAGGACACACTATAATGCATGCTGGTTTGAACATTATATTGAAATATAACTTACAACCGTTGAACTTATGTCTGAAAAAAAAGAAGAAAACGTAATGCTTTGAAAATTGTTCCGTCTCTTTCCTTGCTTGGAACATTTGTCGTATTAGATGAAATTATATGAAAAACCAGATATACTGTTTTGCTTGTGTAACTGTACCACATGTTGATGTGTTTCGTTTTTTATTAAACATGCTCAATATTTTTAATAGAACTTTTTAAGTACAAGTCTGTCTAAGATTCAGACAGTGGTATAAACATGACAAATAATACAAAAAAAGTCACTGATGATATGTTTACATTGATTTAAGGTCATATTAAGAAGTAATGCACGAGAATAACTTTCTATTCAGTTTCCTGTTCTGGTGACAGAAGATGCAATTTTGTTGAAATGCATTTAAGGGGAGATAACTCCGTAGTTTGCTTTGAGTCTAACTAAAACTTATCTTTAAATTATTTTGAAATACCATACATACAGAAACGAAAGACATACTATATGTAATTCAGGATGATGGCAACTTCAAAATAGCATATTCATGCTGGTGGGTTTTTTTTTCTGACCATGTTTTAATTTTTATTTGAAATTCATGATCCTTACAAAGCCTTGATTTTATTCCAACAATTCATTTCAATAATTGCAAGATTTGATGATTTCAAATGAACAACGAACGAGTTCTTTAAATCTAAAGGCAGTGATAACTAGTATCTCAATTGTTTCTAAAGCAATTGAAAGGTCTTTCCTGTAAACGAGATGTTTTTGTCACGTACTCTTTGCGACCTTTCATGTGATATACGACAAGCATACATTCTGAAACTTTTCACTTTTTACACTTATGACCCCATCTACCTAAATTTTTAAGATCGGAAATATGATATATGTAATGTAGACTCGATGATCTTTCATTTGATATGCGACAACGCCATGTTCTAGAAAGTTTGATTTTGCACTTAATAACCCCATCCAATTAATTTTTTGGAGGTCAGGAATTTGATATTTTTAATGCACACATCATGAACTTTCATTTGATATACAACAACCTAACCTTAAAATACAATTTATTTTCTGCACTCAATGACCCAACCTAGTCCATTTTTTGGGGACGTCAACTTGACATTTGAAATGTATGCTTTGTGGACTTTCATTTGATATGCAACAACCTGTTCATCTGAGAAGTTTGAATTTTTGTACTAAATGACCCTACCCTGCCAACTGGGATGAAAGGGGGGTTTAAAATTTTCTCATTTTTGACAGCTCATTAAGACCTTTAATTTGATATATCAAATGACCCACTTTGCAAAGTGCAAAAAATGACGCAATACCAATTATATAAAAAGAACTTATGCAACTTACAAAGTCAATGCAAAACATGGAAATTTCAAATAGATTTTTTGGTGTTTTAATCCATGGAATGGTTTTGGTATTTGGTCAAACATATAACTATGTTAAACTCTTCAATTTCCAAAACAATTTAAGTGGTAACCTGTTGTTGATTCAGAAATACATGCCTCCGCTCGCAAAATTTCAAACTGCATTATCTCAGTCCAGGCGATTATTGTTATTCGTAATATTCCTCAAACTTGTAATATTACGACAAATAGTAACATTACAGCTTTGTAATATACGATTAAACGGCTGTTTCGTAAATTTCGACTCGCCGCGATATAGCCTTTTTGTGCTAATGCGGCGTAAAGCAACCAACAATCAATCAATCAATCAATCGTAAATTTCGACGTGTCTTACCATGACACCAAGAAGTCTTTCTAAAAGAAATACATACGAAAATCATTTTTACATATGCAGAAAATTTAGTTTTAAAGTCGAATTTTGTTTTTTTTTTACAAAATTAATGATTTTCTTACGAAATTTCTAACTAACAACTGAAGTTTGGACAAACTGCTCATTCCACAATCTTGAAACTAATTTCCTGTGAAAGAATTACATTTTCTCTTAACAGAAACGTTTTTGTGTTGTGCTTTGAATGCTAGTATTACGTCGAAAAATCTTTAAAGAAACTTGTGTATCGATTTCAAACCACATTTCAATGGAGATAACTCTTGGTGGCTTAGAAGTGGCTGAAAAGTATAAATCGTTGTCTCCCTTAAAATTGATCTAATGCACTTGAAATTCCAGTGTTTGTTAGTAGCTGGACAAAATAGGACAAAACGTATAAATCAAATTGATTTCAAGTCATTTTTGGAATAGTAAAATAATATAACATATCACAAAAAATGAAAATAGAAGTGCATAACATCTTGCACACATGACGAAGGGAATCATTTGTTTTATATTTTAATAAAAACTTTGATGAGGGTCTTGATTAGGATATTCATATCTGTATTCTAGAATTTGTGTCTATTATTCTCGCCCGTTGGTTGCCGGGACGTCTGCTGATGCCTGCATTTTCTCACTGCTAGACCGCGACTTAAATTTTATTCTTTTTATTTTAACACTCCATTTTTGAAAAGGAAAAACAAGTTTTGTCCTATTAGATTTTCTTTAAATTTGGTCCATTTCCCTCTTTTCGGTAAACCCGTTCTGATCCTAATTACTTTAGATAAGTTTTGTGTCTGCATATGTTCGTCACAAAACCCCATCATAAAGAAAAAACAAAACAGACAAATAAAAAACAAATAAAAACACACACACCGAAATGAATTGAAGTTGTCCGAGTCAAACCAAACAAATATTTTAGACACAATCTACAGGCATGAAGGTGTAATGACTGATATTTGCATTTTGATAATTTTGATAAGAGGTTCTTACTTCCTACAAAGTTACCTATGTCAAACAATATTTATTTCTGATTACAGTAATATAAACAATCGTTTTAGTTCAAAATCCCACAAACCGATTGTTTCATCGATGCGTCCTATTTAATTTAAGTTTTTACCACTGATAATTTTGTTCACACATGTGTTTCTCTAAAAGGAGAACATATATCTCAAATCTGTTAAATGATAAATGATCTTCAGTCAAAGGACAACAGTGTAAAAAAAGATTTGGGACAATTACAAAGTCCATTAAGGTCACAATGAATCATCAAATATGTGATGCAATACAAAACTTGAGAACCGGAAGTCGTAGAGACATAGGACTACTACCATTTAACTCAGGACCACTTGACCTTTTAAAAATTACAAGGTCAAGGTCATATTATACTGTGAAGGTCAAGGTGAAATTCATCTCAAATTGAAGGTCTTGAATTACTGCAGTTTATAGTAGGTTGATATCTGTTACCTTTAAAAAGATATACACAAAATACTATACTTTTAAGAATCATCCCGTTGTAACTTTTGAACAGACGGTCGGACATTTTTGGGCTTACAATATAAAATGTTGAGCTCGTCGAGAGGAACATTTTATACCCTGTATGCATGCAGCAAAATCTTATCATTTTCCTAATATGTAAGCTTGAAATTGCTAAGTAATTTCATTTTGCACTCTGTGACCTTTGACCTTGGGTGCATATTAAAGGTCACATGAACTAAAAGATTATTGGTGAAGATCCCAAGTCTCTACGACTTCCGGTCCCCGAATTAGAATTTTTTTAAAATTATGTATAATCTTTCAAGAGAAATAACTCCCTATAAGGGTTGATAACAAAACATTTGTTTATGTTGATTAACATTGCCATCTGTTCCTGTACATGTTGCCGTTTTCAATTTGATTCTATCTCTAATACTTGTTAAGAAAAATGCAATTAAAATAAATAGACAAATTTCGAGTTCGATGCATTTCCGTCAAAAACTCTGGTTTTAGTGAACATCATTCGTGCGTTTAGGCATGTTAGGGGCATCGTCACTTCCATTCCAATGTTGAGCGAGTGGTTGGAAAATTATAATACTATATTGCACGATTTATTCGGCAAACTAAATTCTCATAATTGACAATCAGCACTGCTGTCATTAGGGAATTGAGATTAAGTACCTACAGAACAAAAATTATTTCTAGTTTATCCTGCACAATGACGATCACTTAGACGCTTGATGAACATTGATAGTGCAGGAATATATACAGGCGACCCCCTCTATCTGGTAAAATGACATCACAAAGGCGCGCCTAATTGACGAGTTTTTTCCGGTGACGGATGAACTCGAAAGTGGTCTATTGCTTCAAGGGGATATAACTCTCAAAGGGGATGATGAAATCCTATGCAGCCTCATATGGTAATACATCATGATGATATCTACCTATTGTTCAAATAAGGTCATGATATTTTTAAAAATACTTAGGGGGGGGGGCATGTTGAAAAAAATCAATAAAAGGGAGATAAATTCTTAAGGGGATGATGAGATCCTACAAAAGTTCATGATGAGGTCTATCGATGGTTCAAACTTGGTATTGATAACTCCAATAGAGGCGGTATTAGGGCGTGCCAAAAAAATGCTGGAAGGAAAAAAAAAAGAAAAATAAAAACATTCGAAAAACAATAAGGTCTTTCCTCGCGTAGATGAAAGACCTTAATTAACAAAAAAAAAAAAAAACAAAAAAACAAATCAAAGATTTTTAGCTTTTTGATACTATCCCGAAAGCTTGAATTATGGAATATGACATCGCTTTTTTTTTTTAGGTATCTACTATATTTTGCTAAATCGTGTTCAGCCAAACTGTTCATCAAATTTTGAAATCTTCTTTAAATTGCCGACATTTTGTTTGTAGTAAATCTGCTATATATAATGTCAGCCAATACCCCTTAACAAGACCCCGATTCAATGAAAAATTTAAAAAAGTGCTTTTACAATACGTATTATTTGTTGTGTAATATAATGTTACCATGTTTTGTAATGAAACATTGTATTAACTTGTGTACATCTGTAACTAATAAATAGGTGAACAGGAAGATTAAAATTTAAGATTTAAAATGGCGACGTCACACACAAAGGACACGAATCATTTTAACGATGTATTAACGTGTACTATTTATCTTAAAACTTACAAACTTCCGAAGTATTTGCCATGTCTCCATACTTTCTGCGAATCGTGTATTAAATCTTACATTGCATCATCTTCGCAAACGGAAAAGCAGCCTGAGGGATTAAAATGTCCGGTATGTTGTACAGGTGTTTCAAGCGACAAAACACAAGGAAAACAAGAAACAATGGCATGTAATCTACCGACGAACCATATTGTGAAGTCGATGCTGGATAAGCGAGCAATTCAAATGTCTGCACAATTGTGTAACTCATGTCAAATAAACAATGAGGCAATAACGGCAATTTCTTGGTGTACTATTTGTGAAGAGGCATTTTGTGAACAGTGTGATAAATGTCACAAATCTTTCAAATTTACAGCAAAACACAAAGTTATTTCAATCCAGGAAATTCAGTCAGGAAATTCCAATTTGAAAATTTCGGAAGTGTTGAAATGCGAAGAGTATTCTTCAAAGAATAATGAGGTTTACTGCGTGGATCATTCACAACCATGCTGCACCCTATGTGCACAACTTTCACATCGCAAATTTGAAAACGTGACCTCCATCGAAAATCCTGCCAAAGGTATAAAACAATTTAATCTTACAACTACTTTGATTAAAAATCTTGACGAAAGGAATAAGGAACTTGATGAAATTATTGCGAAACGGAAAGATAGTATGAATATATTTGAAAACACCTCTGAAAACATTATTCAAGAAGTGTCCACACTAAAAATGGTAGTTATAGATCATTTAAACAAACTAGAAGAGAAAATAAAGTTCGATCTGGCCTCTTCAAAGATACATGTGGTTATGAAATTTACCGATGAAATTAACACTTTTTCGAGTTATAAAAGTGTATCGGCTAACTGGAAGTCAGTTCTCAATGTTTCCATAGAACAAGGATCAGACCAACAGTGTTTAATGGAAGTCAACAGGATTGGTTCAAAAATGACAATACTTGAGAAGGAAATGGATGAAACTATAAAAAAAAATGAAGGAAATGACTATTAAGTTTGTCCCGTCTGACCTGATTGAGAAATTTAAAAGCATCGTACAGTCGTTGGGTTCCGTAGATATAATAGAAAACAAGTTTCCATGTACACTATCTATTGGGGGAAATAGAGAAAGGTTAAATTTTCGAAGCGGTGATATTAAAATTTTGCATAGAATTAATGCTACAGAAAGTGGTTTGATGAGTGCAATATTCATTGCTGATAACCTAATAATAACAAGCTATTACAAAAGAAATGTTGAAAAATACAGCCTCAATGGTAAATTACTGCACGCTTTAGCTGTAGAAAAGTATCCACTAGATATAACACACGTTTATAGAACTAAGTCGCTATTTCTACGTATAGGAGTAACACAAATTTGTTTGTAGACATTTCAGAAATGAAGTTAATACGAAAATTGGATTTTTCAGATTTACCCGTATATGGATTATGCTATGCCGACGGAAACTTATTCATTATATCCGATGGATCCACACTGACATGGGTAAGTTCAAAAGGGGAGATAATTAAACAAAAATCAACACGTGGTAATTCGTTTTATGTTTCAACATCGGATATGAAAGATTGTATATATGGAGATGGGGATAATTCTGTGTCATGTGTAGTAGGGAACAGAACCAAATTTACGTATACAAGTGAACAATTGTCCTCCCCACGGGGAATCGGAATAGACTTTGAGGGAAATATCTATATTGCTGGATGGAGTTCTAAGAACATTCATCAAATAACGGATGACGGAAATTTAATACGGACAATTCCGATTGACACTTTTGGAATTAGAAGACCATGGACGATACGTTTTGCTCCTAATAGTAATAAATTGGTCGTGACATGTAGTTCTTCGGGAAAAGTGGTACTGTGTGAAATCAGTTGACGCAAGATTGATAATGATCAGATAGGAAAATAGTAATATGTACCCTAATCAACCTATTATAGTTACTTTTTAGACAATATTTGCCTTAATATATATTCAATGGTTTTTTTTATTAACTGAAGTCCTGTCTATTTCATTTTCTTAATGCTATACTGAAAGCGTCATAAGTAAACGATCATACAAATAGTTTTAGAAATTAGCATGTGTTGTTTTCCCACTTTAGTTTGTTTTATTTCACTTTGGAATTACAATTTTTGGATTTCAAAGACGAAAAATAGTTAGAACTGCTCTCCCCTAATCATATTTAGGATTATGTTTGTTTTGTTCACGCATCGTTGTAAAAATAACGGAATTTGATGCGACTGTCATAAAAGTGAGAGGTTTCGCGCTATAAAATCAGGTTCAATACACCATTTTCTACATTTGAAAATGCCTGTACCAAGTCAGGAATATGACAGTTGTTGTCTATTCGTTTGATGTGTTTTATCCTTTGTTTTTGCCATATGATTAGGGACTTTCTGTTTTGAATTTTCCTCGGAGTTCAGTATTTTTGTGATTTTACTTTTCACTTGCTGGTTAAAAATCGAAAAATTATTGAAACCTTTCTAACATTAAAGTGCCTTAATCTTTCGAAAAACTAAATATTTCTACTCTAGGAATAGATGATCTAAGCTGTAAAGTGTCTTCAATCCTCTTGTAGTTCGTACTTTATTTCTCCCTTTCCACTTGTTGAAAGACATTCCAAACTAGTATGAATTGATTAGTTTTAAAAAGTCAAAAGAACTTTTGCGTCTATTTTTTTTTAACATAAACTTTGTTATGATCTATAGAAAATTCATTGCAGGAATATAGAATTTGGTAACATATTATATATATACGTAATTTTGTTGGAATATCAAAGCACACGTACATGTGTATCTTGCAATGGTGTGACATTTTGAAAAGATTGCAGATGGGTTTGTTTTAAGCATTAGGCGAAATAAATTAAGAATAGGTTGGCCGGGCCTCTTTGTTAAAGTCTAAGGTTATATAAGATTTATTTAAATTTTGTTTCTTGTCCTTTCAAGGTGTTATTTAAGTGTTTAATTCGCTACAATTCAATTTTGATAGTTTTCTATACTTCCTAAAGTTGTAACATTGTTCTGGCTCATAGCGACTTTCTCATTTATCAGTTGTGCTTCGTGGCAAACAGGCAATCGTTGGATTATTCGACTTTTAAATCGCACGAATCTGTTCTACATAGGAAAATTCCTGTACCAAGTCAAAAATATGACAGTCGTTATTCATTCGTTCAATTCGTTTTAGCTTTTGATATTGACATTTGACTTTTGAATTCCCTCGGAGTTCAGTATTTTTGTGATTTTACTACAGTATTTCTATGAACGCAAAACTTAAATGCATAATGCACAGAACCTTCATGAGTGACCAAACATAAGTTTCTGTTATAGATAATGCACATTTTCAGGTTTTTTTTGGTCGTAGAACACAACGAGGGGTGTCAGGATTGATCAAATGAAAGACAGACCGTAGGGAGATCTTTCTTTGGGCAATGCTGACACTCCGATATCATTTTCCTAACACGAGTGGTTCACCATAAACTAGACCTAATCACATAAGAAAACATTGTAGACGACGCCACCGCCGGAAACAGTATAAGCGATTTCTCGCTTTGTTTAAATCAAATATCAATGATAAGAAAAACAGGTAACCAGGAAGGATCAAGTTCATTTTTAAAAATGACAACACCTCTAAACGACATTTATCAGTTTGATAATTAATTGACTTGTACGATTAAAGTTCCAAAATACTTGCCATGTCTTTCTGAAACTCGTGTAAAAAAATCTATATTGTATCATCTACGGAAAAAGAAACGAAATCCGACGGATTCAAATCCATTTGTTGATAAATTTGTTGCATACAGTAAAACAGCAGAAAAACCAGAACCTTGGGCTTCCAAATTATCTATGAATCATTTTTCGATGTCGATGTTGGATAAGTGAGTAATCTAGAGGTCAGAAAATGTTTGCAACTCGTGTCAGATAAACAATGAAACAAAAACGGCTATGTCTTAGTGTACTATTTGTGAAGGGCCATTTTGTGAGCAGTGTGAAAAATGTCATAAAAATGTATGAAAATTAGTTTCATACATTAAAACAGCAGAAAAATCAGAAACATGGGCTTCCACATTACTGACGAACCATTTTGTGATGTTAATGTTGGACAAGCGAGCAATCAGATAAACAATGAAACAAAAACGGCCATGTCTTGGTGTGCTATTTGTGAAAAGGCATTTTGTGAGCAGTTTGAAAATTGTCGAAAATCTTCCAAAATCTCAGCAAAGCAGAAACGTATGTCGATCAATGAAATTCAGTCGGGAAGTTCGATATGCAAATATCTGGAGTCTTGAGTTGCGAAGAACATCAAGAGAAGATAGTAGAGGTTTATTGTGTGGATCATTCGAAGTCATGATGTACTTTCGCAAATGTTAAAACTTGATCTCAGCCGAAAAGGCAACAACAGGCTAAAACAATCCAAACCAACCACCAGCCTAGTTATTAAAATTGATAAAGGAAATAAGGCAATTAATGAAATGGTTAAACACAGTATGGTTAGTTTGAAGTCTGCTAGTTCTCTAAAAGAAAATTTTAATTTCCGTATACGTAGTAGCAACATCAAAATTTAGCACGAAATAAATACTGGAAACAGTTGCCACTCAAGTGCAATAATAAGTGCTGATTACGATGTCATATTAGACTCCGGCATATGTGAAGTTTCAAAATACATTCTGGACGGTCAATGTGTTAATGCTTTAGCTATGGAGGTGTAGCCAACGGACATAACACAAGTTAATCAGATTCAAATTGCTATGTCGAATGATATTATAAAGAAAATTGTTGACATTTTAGAAATGAAATTAATACGAAAATCAGATCTGTTGAATATATCACTATGTGGCTTCTGTCATACTGAAGGAGACATATTTATTACAGCTTACAAATCCAAACTAACATTGGTAAACTCATAATAATCATAAATAATCTTTACGCTTTAAAAGATGAATTATTTTATTTGCTACATTCAAACTGTTTATGCTTTTAATCTATTCTTATTGATAAGTCTTTATGAGACGAGACGCGCTATTTGTGTAGTGATTTTAAACCCTGGTTGTTTCATGAAATAGAGATGTTTTCATAATATAAGATCCAAATGGAAAAAAATGTATTCTGGAATATTATTTCCGCTGGAATAAGTATTACAGTATATGTTCCTATAGGAATTAATGGTATATTATATTTGTTCCAACAGGAACAGATATTATGACATTGTTTATAATAAAGTTTTAGTGGAAGCCTCTGCTCGTTCTCGAATGTATCAATACCTCAGTAGTGGTCTTTTTTGTGCTGACGTGACATCTCTTCTTTCGTTTGTAGTATTGCACATGTTGAAGTAAACAACAACAAAAAAACGATTAAAGGGAAACAATGTAAAAGGGAAAAACGAAAGTGAAAAATATGTATAAGGAATAACATTTCTGAATGACTGTAGGATATATATCAGATTTATCTACATGTTTTTGAACGTAAAGGGAAATTGTCATGGCTGAATTTGATCAGGAAAATGACTCCATGTATTCTAGAAACAAGTCTATATCATTCATGAAATGCAATTATCTAACAATTGATTTTTTCAAATTATACATTCAGGTCTCCTATTTCTGATAATGTTTCGCGGAAATTTATTTTATTTTGATTCTATCCATTTTTCGATGTATTAGAATAGGAATAACGGTTCTGTAGTTTCTTTTTCAATTTCAATTTGAACACAACGAAATTAACATAATGTTCACAAATAGGCTAAGACACACGTGGATTTACGTGGGGTGTAAATTACAATTGGTTGCTTATTTCGTTCTTCATAAATTTTATATTCAAGTCCAGAGAAGCACCATGATAGTCATTTGAACTTTGAAAGAAAGACGAGATGTTGTCTTTAATTGGCATGTTTTCTTTTCTGTCACTAGAAACCAGTACAAAACTGAAATTGCCTATACTTGTCTGAACCAAACTGGACCAAGTCTGGACCATATTCGACCTAATCTGAACCATACTTAACCTAGTCGGAACCATACTTGACCAACCTAGACCTATTTCAGAACCATACTTTACCAAGTTAGACCTATTACTGTATCTATGTACTTTGTTTCATCAATTAAGCAACAATTGTTAGCAACTGCTTTCCCTTGACTAGAAATTTGAACAGCAATTTGAAATCCAGAATGAATTTAATGTAGCATTGAAACCAATATTTCACAATGAACATACTATAATAATCAAGACCATATTCATCTATAGTCTTCAGCATAAAATACTGAAAAAGAGAATCTGATAGACAGCAACATTGCTAATTAATTCAGACTATGATCAGGTGGGCAAGGCCTGAAACTGATCGACAAACTGAGATATACAAACAGTGATTTAACCTCATAGAAATGATCGTTGTCTATTGTAAAAAGATCCATGCAATCTAACGTAAGCAGAAAACTTAACCTGCAAAATTGCTAATTAAATCAAAGTCACCAGACCATGACCTAGGGGACAAGACCTCAAAATAGTCTTCAAACTGATATGTACTGATAGTAATGCAACTTTATTCAAACTATCATTGATCTATCACAAGTAGTTCTTATTAATCTAACTTAGGCTGAAAACGTAACATTGAAAATTGCTAATTAATTAAATGTCACTGGACCATGTCATAAGAGCAAAGCCTCAAAATGGTCGCCAAACTTATATGTACTGATAGTAATGCAACTTTATACAAACTATCATTGATCTATCACAAGTAGTTCTTATTAATCTAACTTAGGCCGAAAACGTAACATTGAAAATTGCTACTTAATTAAAAGTCACTGGACCATGTCATAGGAACAAAGCCTCAAAATAGTCGTCAAACTGATATTTAAGATTTAAAAAGGAATTGTGTTCCAATGTTGCAGTAAAAATTTAGTCGATTTATTAAGTTTTGTCACAAACAAAGACATGTCATACAGGAAGCACCTTAATAAGATTTAATTACCTCAGTACAGGTGTGTTTTTCTGGTAAAATATAATCAGTTTGTTTATACCAAGACTAAAACTTTTAAATGAGATAATTTGACTATCTCGATTTGATAAATTTGATAATCATGTCAGAATGCACAAAATCTATAAATATATCTGTACCATATTTTAACTGTGATTGAGTTTGGTTTAGATGTTTGGTCGCGAATGGTTCAAACATGGATAAGAGGTAGAGAACTTGTCGAATATTGTCGAAAATGATTTAAGACTGTTTTTCAGACTTGTCGAGAAACAGTTCAGACAGTTTTCAGTGGCAGAGATAAGGCTAAGTACAAATCAGTACAATTGAGTCTGGTTAAGATTTGGTCGAGAAATATCGATTAAAATTCAGACCAATTCAGACTGGTCGCGTAAAATCAGTACAGTCGAGTACAGATATAGGCCATTTCGGACTTTTACTGGTTAGCTCACAGGGCCCGAAGGTATCTAGTTTTCATGTTGTATCCGAAGTTGTGATCCATCAACAAACATGGTCGCCATGGCAAAAAATGGAACATAAGGGTCAAATGCAGTTTTTAGCTTATGTCTCAAAAACTGAAACATTTAAAGCAAATCTGACAAGTGGTAAATATGTTAATAGGTCAATTTCTATGAGCCCTAAAGTCAGACGAACCGAACAATTCATTATTGGGTTGCTGCCACTGAATTGATAATTTCAAGGAAATCTTGCAGTTTTGGGAATATTGAAAAAAAGCAAAAATGTTCAGCAATTAAGATCTACAAAAAAGTTCATATGATCAAAATTGTCAATTGACCATTTTAGGAGTATATGTCCTAAAAAGAACATTTTAAACATCATGTTTGTTTATATTTAAAAATCTTTTCCTATGAAACTACTGGGCCTTATACTTCTAAACTTTAATTGAATGTCGCTTAGGATAACTGGTTTATAAAAAATATCCGAAATTTTGATCCATTAATAAAGATGGCCGTCATGACTTAAAATAGAACATATGGGTCAAATGCAGCCTTTTACGTTTATCTCAAAAACTATAGCAGTAAGAGCAATAGTGATGTAATTAAATTGATAAATAAGTCAAGATATATCTGCTATTAAACTTTCAGACTTTCAGTCTAACCACCCAATGTAGGGTTACTGGCAAAAACATGAAATTATGAAATTTACAGTTTTTTGTTCTATTATCTTAAATACTTAGTGTAATTAGCAAAAAAAAAAAAAAAAATCAGCTAAGTAGGATCTACAAATAAGTCAAATGATGAAAATAGTCAATTGACTCATTTAGGAATTTCAGTCTAACCACCCAATGTAGGGTTACTGGCAAAAACATGAAATTATGAAATTTACAGTTTTTGGTTCTATTATCTTAAATACTTAGTGTAATTAGCAAAAAAAAAAATGAGCTAAGTAAGATCTACAAATAAGTCAAATGATCAAAATAGTCAATTGACTCATTTAGGAATTACACTTGAAACGTTTGGGTTTTTTTTTACATTTTTTTTTGTGCGTCCTGGTATCTGTGATGAGTTTATTTACTTTTTCAAAAATCTTCTTCTCTGAAACTACTTCCAAACTTTAACAACTGAATGTTCCTTAGGTTATGAAGTTTATATGTATCCGAAGTTTTTATCCATCAACAGACATGGCCGTCATGGCTGAAAATAGAACATAGGGGACAAAAGCACTTTGTGACTTATATCTTAAAAACTGCAGCAGTTAGAGAAAAAAATAGAAGCATAATGAAAGCGGAAGTGATAAATGAGTCATGATCTATCTGTTTCGAGGACTAATTGTTGGGTTACTGTTTTTTATTAAATTTTACTGGGTTTTTTTTTTTTGGTTTTTTTTTTTATTTAATATTATAATTGAATTAATAGAATTATTTCACATAATGCTTACCTTTTGTCTGCATGGTCTGGTATAGTACTTTTTTTAGATTTTCGTCTTGTCTAGAACATGCCATCTATTGCTTTCATAGATTAACTTCTCATCTACTTTGTAGTAATTTTATATATCATGTTTTCTTCATCAAAATCCGTTTTCAATTACAAAACAAACCTCTGTACCCTGTTTAAATGTCAAAATTATTTAAATTGTGAAATGAATTATACAAAATAACTAAGGTCTGTTTACTTCCTTAATAAACAAACCTTTCATTATCCACCATGATTAAATGATAAGGACTTAAAACACAGTTTCGATGATAATAATAATAGTTATCAAACAAAATAGGAAAAAAGTCATATACAATTCATAATTATGTTTCAACAATTATTTGTTTTCTTGCAGTGAATTAATATAAGACGAACTGAAAAGTAAAATCAGTCTTCTAAAAAAAACGTAAGAAGCTTGTTCGAGTGGTGTGCCCTATAAATTACCTTTTGTGTCCTATCACATAAGCATATCACAATTACATTTTGACAGATATTTGAAGGTCGTTTGCTTGGTGCATTGAAAATGTTGAAGGAGATGCTTACTCTGTTTTTGTTTGGTTTGCAATTCATGTGGTTACAAATTATTCCATCAAAAGTTTAAACGACCATTTTATATAAAGTTATAAGATTTGAACATCGGTAGAGTACATACTATTCATACTGAATACTGATTTTGAAAAGGTGTAAATCTATGTTCAATTATTTAGATAGTTAAATGCATAATACACGCATACATATGATATGTTAAAGACACGCATACATATGATATGTTAAAGACACGCATACATATGATATGTTAAAGACACGCAAACATATGATATGTTAAAGACACACATACATATGATCTGTTAAAGAAAAGCATACATATGATCTGTTTAAGAAACGCATACATATGATCTGTTTAAGAAACGCATACATATGATTTGTTTAAGAAACGCAAACATATGATCTGTTTAAGACATGCATACATATGAACTACATAAGAAAAGTCAGTACCAAGTCATGAATATGACAGTTGTTGTCCATTAGTTTGATGTGTTTGAGCTTTTTATTTCACCATTTGATTAGGGACTTTCCATTTTGAATTTTCCTCAGAGTCCATTATTTATGTGAATATAATTTTTTTTGTATCTGATAAACAAATCTTTCACAATCCACATTATTATACGTGATGAATTTAAAATCCATTTTTGACTATTATAATAGTACGATACAAACAAAAAGTTAAATACAAATCATAGCTAAGGGTATTGTAGTGGAACAATAGGTAAATAAGAAAATTGTAGAACTTAGATAAGCTTGTTATTGTTGTCTGATTCCAAAATTACCGTCATTGTCTTACTGCATAAAGTTGATCAACTCAAAATTATATGGGTAGGTGATGTGCATGTCTATTATAGACGCATATGGTTGGATTTTAAGTTTTGGGTCCATGCAATTCTGACATATTTTGTAATTGTGTGTATATATAAAATGAATTTATGAAATTTGAACATATGTAAAGAAAGTACTGCTGCCTATTAATTAAATGAATGCTTATGTTCTGTACATCTATATATTCCAAATATTGATAAAAAGAAATTCCAATATATATTTTTTTCTGATTGTATTTCTATAAATAAAATTGGGAATGGAATGTGGAATGTGTCAAAGGGACAACAACCCGAGCAAAGAGCAGAAAATAGCCAAAGGCCACCAATGGGTCTTCCTCACAGCCAGAAAATCCCGCACCCGGACGCTTCAGCTGGCCCCTTAACATGTGTTAACGTGTGCAGGTTCAGTGAAAATGGACGTCACAGTCAACTCCAAAACATAAAAATGAACTAAAATTAAAAAAAACATATAAGACTTACAAAGGACAGAAGCTCTTGTCTTGAGACAGGCAAAAACTTCAGCGGAGTTGAACAGGTTTTGTTAGATCTTAACCCTGACCTAATACCTCTAGCAAATGTAGAATAAACAAACACACAGCAATACCCACAGAAAAACTCTGTTTAAAATAAGTTCGAGTTCGATGTCAGAATAGGTAACAGAAGAAACTAAGTAAAATGGCAATGATACATTAATCAACAAAAAATACTAGCAGTTACTAACATGCCAGCTCCAGACCTCAAGTAAACTGATTCACAGATTATGTCTTCATCATATGAAAATCAAACACAATCCCTCCCGTTAAGGATTTAGTATGATACCATAATAAAATATATGCGAAGAACGTAACACTTATCATGATAACAACTTGTTTAGAATAAATGTGTTTATTTCCGATGCAAAGACGCTATTAGTGAATCAATATCAATATCTGGAATTATATCTTGTCCTACGGGCAATCAGATCCCGCTCCACATGTGGAACCCGTCGTGTTGCTAAGGTAGCACTCCACAGTTAGGTGTGTAGTTTCGCATTTTGGCCCCTGTGGATTTTTCAAATATGAGAGCTAGTGTGCAATAAAATTCATTTTTGGATAGCTGAGTATTAAAATAGCCTTTGTATTGGGTTTATATGAACATCATGATTATGTAATGTATGTAATATAGGCTGTTTTCTGTATGACAGTCCGTATTTGCATGTCCCTACCATACATTGGTCCGGCATTTATTGCAATGTTTTTTTCCAACTTTTTATCGCACGAACTTTGTGATTGGAATTTACGAAAAAATGAGGCGAAAGACACCCATTTTTTATTTGATCATTAGGAAGATTTATGAAAACAGTTTCTAAAAAGGTATCACTCAAAGGCATTGAAATTCTAGTTTGATCAAAATTTTGGGGGGATATGTGACATGTCCACCCCCCTTTTTACAATATTTTATGGTAAATAAATGCAGAATGTTGCCATGGATACACATAATAGGAATTAATTTTCACTCTTTCAACTTTTGAAAATCAAATCTATGAAATATACTGATTACATACATATGCACATGTACAACACAAACAGTTAGGTTAATGTATTAGAAATCCAGGAATAGGAGATGATAAAACATTTTGTGGCTCATTTTTAATTTTATTTTCTAACTGTGGAGTGCTACCTTATGGCACATCAGAAAGCACAGAAATGCACTTTTTAAGATAAAATTTACCACAAATCTTTAGTCTTTTATGTTCTTGTTTTAGTTCTGAAGGTAAAAAATCTGCTAGGAATGCAATTTATGTTAATTTTATTGTTTACTGTCCTTAGCAACCAAATATACACATTATGACACTTAGACATGTTGCGGTCCTAAATTTGTACTCAATTAGCTTCACCATTGTGACCAAATATTGCGCTTTATATGATATCCTCAGAATGTATCGCTATATATTTTTGAATGCGAATAAGTCAAATAAACATTTTTAGCAGGATTTTAGATTATAATTTGGCATTAATTAAATTTAATGATGCCAGTACTGCTAGAAATTTATACCCTGCTTGAGAGCTTCTAAACCAAGGTTAGGTATGCTATTTACAGCAAAATTGACCTATAAGTGCTTTCAAATACCTGAAAATTGTACAATTTGTCCTCTTTGAAGGTAAATTTATGATTTTAAATAAGATAATGGAAAAAGTTTTAGAAATTTACCCCAAAAATGAGACAGACTTGAAGTTTTTCACTATGATCCAGCATTTATTTTTAAATCACTTTTTGTCGCGTTTCAACATCAACTGCTAACCTTCATAAAATCTTTATTACTGAACCAATTTTAAAAACTAAGGTACCATTTTCATCGTAACAGCTAGTAGAACACAGAAAATATAATAAAAATTGAGGCAGGAGGGGAAAAATTTCACCTTAAGGTAGCACTCCACAGTTAGGTGTGTAGTTTCGCATTTTGGCCCCTGTGGATTTTTCAAATATGAGAGCTAGTGTGCAATAAAATTCATTTTTGGATAGCTGAGTATTAAAATAGCCTTTGTATTGGGTTTATATGAACATCATGATTATGTAATGTATGTAATATAGGCTGTTTTCTGTATGACAGTCCGTATTTGCATGTCCCTACCATACATTGGTCCGGCATTTATTGCAATGTTTTTTTCCAACTTTTTATCGCACGAACTTTGTGATTGGAATTTACGAAAAAATGAGGCGAAAGACACCCATTTTTTATTTGATCATTAGGAAGATTTATGAAAACAGTTTCTAAAAAGGTATCACTCAAAGGCATTGAAATTCTAGTTTGATCAAAATTTTGGGGGGATATGTGACATGTCCACCCCCCTTTTTACAATATTTTATGGTAAATAAATGCAGAATGTTGCCATGGATACACATAATAGGAATTAATTTTCACTCTTTCAACTTTTGAAAATCAAATCTATGAAATATACTGATTACATACATATGCACATGTACAACACAAACAGTTAGGTTAATGTATTAGAAATCCAGGAATAGGAGATGATAAAACATTTTGTGGCTCATTTTTAATTTTATTTTCTAACTGTGGAGTGCTACCTTATGGCACATCAGAAAGCACAGAAATGCACTTTTTAAGATAAAATTTACCACAAATCTTTAGTCTTTTATGTTCTTGTTTTAGTTCTGAAGGTAAAAAATCTGCTAGGAATGCAATTTATGTTAATTTTATTGTTTACTGTCCTTAGCAACCAAATATACACATTATGACACTTAGACATGTTGCGGTCCTAAATTTGTACTCAATTAGCTTCACCATTGTGACCAAATATTGCGCTTTATATGATATCCTCAGAATGTATCGCTATATATTTTTGAATGCGAATAAGTCAAATAAACATTTTTAGCAGGATTTTAGATTATAATTTGGCATTAATTAAATTTAATGATGCCAGTACTGCTAGAAATTTATACCCTGCTTGAGAGCTTCTAAACCAAGGTTAGGTATGCTATTTACAGCAAAATTGACCTATAAGTGCTTTCAAATACCTGAAAATTGTACAATTTGTCCTCTTTGAAGGTAAATTTATGATTTTAAATAAGATAATGGAAAAAGTTTTAGAAATTTACCCCAAAAATGAGACAGACTTGAAGTTTTTCACTATGATCCAGCATTTATTTTTAAATCACTTTTTGTCGCGTTTCAACATCAACTGCTAACCTTCATAAAATCTTTATTACTGAACCAATTTTAAAAACTAAGGTACCATTTTCATCGTAACAGCTAGTAGAACACAGAAAATATAATAAAAATTGAGGCAGGAGGGGAAAAATTTCACCTTAAGGTAGCACTCCACAGTTAGGTGTGTAGTTTCGCATTTTGGCCCCTGTGGATTTTTCAAATATGAGAGCTAGTGTGCAATAAAATTCATTTTTGGATAGCTGAGTATTAAAATAGCCTTTGTATTGGGTTTATATGAACATCATGATTATGTAATGTATGTAATATAGGCTGTTTTCTGTATGACAGTCCGTATTTGCATGTCCCTACCATACATTGGTCCGGCATTTATTGCAATGTTTTTTTCCAACTTTTTATCGCACGAACTTTGTGATTGGAATTTACGAAAAAATGAGGCGAAAGACACCCATTTTTTATTTGATCATTAGGAAGATTTATGAAAACAGTTTCTAAAAAGGTATCACTCAAAGGCATTGAAATTCTAGTTTGATCAAAATTTTGGGGGGATATGTGACATGTCCACCCCCCTTTTTACAATATTTTATGGTAAATAAATGCAGAATGTTGCCATGGATACACATAATAGGAATTAATTTTCACTCTTTCAACTTTTGAAAATCAAATCTATGAAATATACTGATTACATACATATGCACATGTACAACACAAACAGTTAGGTTAATGTATTAGAAATCCAGGAATAGGAGATGATAAAACATTTTGTGGCTCATTTTTAATTTTATTTTCTAACTGTGGAGTGCTACCTTATGGCACATCAGAAAGCACAGAAATGCACTTTTTAAGATAAAATTTACCACAAATCTTTAGTCTTTTATGTTCTTGTTTTAGTTCTGAAGGTAAAAAATCTGCTAGGAATGCAATTTATGTTAATTTTATTGTTTACTGTCCTTAGCAACCAAATATACACATTATGACACTTAGACATGTTGCGGTCCTAAATTTGTACTCAATTAGCTTCACCATTGTGACCAAATATTGCGCTTTATATGATATCCTCAGAATGTATCGCTATATATTTTTGAATGCGAATAAGTCAAATAAACATTTTTAGCAGGATTTTAGATTATAATTTGGCATTAATTAAATTTAATGATGCCAGTACTGCTAGAAATTTATACCCTGCTTGAGAGCTTCTAAACCAAGGTTAGGTATGCTATTTACAGCAAAATTGACCTATAAGTGCTTTCAAATACCTGAAAATTGTACAATTTGTCCTCTTTGAAGGTAAATTTATGATTTTAAATAAGATAATGGAAAAAGTTTTAGAAATTTACCCCAAAAATGAGACAGACTTGAAGTTTTTCACTATGATCCAGCATTTATTTTTAAATCACTTTTTGTCGCGTTTCAACATCAACTGCTAACCTTCATAAAATCTTTATTACTGAACCAATTTTAAAAACTAAGGTACCATTTTCATCGTAACAGCTAGTAGAACACAGAAAATATAATAAAAATTGAGGCAGGAGGGGAAAAATTTCACCTTAAGGTAGCACTCCACAGTTAGGTGTGTAGTTTCGCATTTTGGCCCCTGTGGATTTTTCAAATATGAGAGCTAGTGTGCAATAAAATTCATTTTTGGATAGCTGAGTATTAAAATAGCCTTTGTATTGGGTTTATATGAACATCATGATTATGTAATGTATGTAATATAGGCTGTTTTCTGTATGACAGTCCGTATTTGCATGTCCCTACCATACATTGGTCCGGCATTTATTGCAATGTTTTTTTCCAACTTTTTATCGCACGAACTTTGTGATTGGAATTTACGAAAAAATGAGGCGAAAGACACCCATTTTTTATTTGATCATTAGGAAGATTTATGAAAACAGTTTCTAAAAAGGTATCACTCAAAGGCATTGAAATTCTAGTTTGATCAAAATTTTGGGGGGATATGTGACATGTCCACCCCCCTTTTTACAATATTTTATGGTAAATAAATGCAGAATGTTGCCATGGATACACATAATAGGAATTAATTTTCACTCTTTCAACTTTTGAAAATCAAATCTATGAAATATACTGATTACATACATATGCACATGTACAACACAAACAGTTAGGTTAATGTATTAGAAATCCAGGAATAGGAGATGATAAAACATTTTGTGGCTCATTTTTAATTTTATTTTCTAACTGTGGAGTGCTACCTTATGGCACATCAGAAAGCACAGAAATGCACTTTTTAAGATAAAATTTACCACAAATCTTTAGTCTTTTATGTTCTTGTTTTAGTTCTGAAGGTAAAAAATCTGCTAGGAATGCAATTTATGTTAATTTTATTGTTTACTGTCCTTAGCAACCAAATATACACATTATGACACTTAGACATGTTGCGGTCCTAAATTTGTACTCAATTAGCTTCACCATTGTGACCAAATATTGCGCTTTATATGATATCCTCAGAATGTATCGCTATATATTTTTGAATGCGAATAAGTCAAATAAACATTTTTAGCAGGATTTTAGATTATAATTTGGCATTAATTAAATTTAATGATGCCAGTACTGCTAGAAATTTATACCCTGCTTGAGAGCTTCTAAACCAAGGTTAGGTATGCTATTTACAGCAAAATTGACCTATAAGTGCTTTCAAATACCTGAAAATTGTACAATTTGTCCTCTTTGAAGGTAAATTTATGATTTTAAATAAGATAATGGAAAAAGTTTTAGAAATTTACCCCAAAAATGAGACAGACTTGAAGTTTTTCACTATGATCCAGCATTTATTTTTAAATCACTTTTTGTCGCGTTTCAACATCAACTGCTAACCTTCATAAAATCTTTATTACTGAACCAATTTTAAAAACTAAGGTACCATTTTCATCGTAACAGCTAGTAGAACACAGAAAATATAATAAAAATTGAGGCAGGAGGGGAAAAATTTCACCTTAAGGTAGCACTCCACAGTTAGGTGTGTAGTTTCGCATTTTGGCCCCTGTGGATTTTTCAAATATGAGAGCTAGTGTGCAATAAAATTCATTTTTGGATAGCTGAGTATTAAAATAGCCTTTGTATTGGGTTTATATGAACATCATGATTATGTAATGTATGTAATATAGGCTGTTTTCTGTATGACAGTCCGTATTTGCATGTCCCTACCATACATTGGTCCGGCATTTATTGCAATGTTTTTTTCCAACTTTTTATCGCACGAACTTTGTGATTGGAATTTACGAAAAAATGAGGCGAAAGACACCCATTTTTTATTTGATCATTAGGAAGATTTATGAAAACAGTTTCTAAAAAGGTATCACTCAAAGGCATTGAAATTCTAGTTTGATCAAAATTTTGGGGGGATATGTGACATGTCCACCCCCCTTTTTACAATATTTTATGGTAAATAAATGCAGAATGTTGCCATGGATACACATAATAGGAATTAATTTTCACTCTTTCAACTTTTGAAAATCAAATCTATGAAATATACTGATTACATACATATGCACATGTACAACACAAACAGTTAGGTTAATGTATTAGAAATCCAGGAATAGGAGATGATAAAACATTTTGTGGCTCATTTTTAATTTTATTTTCTAACTGTGGAGTGCTACCTTATGGCACATCAGAAAGCACAGAAATGCACTTTTTAAGATAAAATTTACCACAAATCTTTAGTCTTTTATGTTCTTGTTTTAGTTCTGAAGGTAAAAAATCTGCTAGGAATGCAATTTATGTTAATTTTATTGTTTACTGTCCTTAGCAACCAAATATACACATTATGACACTTAGACATGTTGCGGTCCTAAATTTGTACTCAATTAGCTTCACCATTGTGACCAAATATTGCGCTTTATATGATATCCTCAGAATGTATCGCTATATATTTTTGAATGCGAATAAGTCAAATAAACATTTTTAGCAGGATTTTAGATTATAATTTGGCATTAATTAAATTTAATGATGCCAGTACTGCTAGAAATTTATACCCTGCTTGAGAGCTTCTAAACCAAGGTTAGGTATGCTATTTACAGCAAAATTGACCTATAAGTGCTTTCAAATACCTGAAAATTGTACAATTTGTCCTCTTTGAAGGTAAATTTATGATTTTAAATAAGATAATGGAAAAAGTTTTAGAAATTTACCCCAAAAATGAGACAGACTTGAAGTTTTTCACTATGATCCAGCATTTATTTTTAAATCACTTTTTGTCGCGTTTCAACATCAACTGCTAACCTTCATAAAATCTTTATTACTGAACCAATTTTAAAAACTAAGGTACCATTTTCATCGTAACAGCTAGTAGAACACCGAAAATATAATAAAAATTGAGGCAGGAGGGGAAAAATTTCACCTTAAGGTAGCACTCCACAGTTAGGTGTGTAGTTTCGCATTTTGGCCCCTGTGGATTTTTCAAATATGAGAGCTAGTGTGCAATAAAATTCATTTTTGGATAGCTGAGTATTAAAATAGCCTTTGTATTGGGTTTATATGAACATCATGATTATGTAATGTATGTAATATAGGCTGTTTTCTGTATGACAGTCCGTATTTGCATGTCCCTACCATACATTGGTCCGGCATTTATTGCAATGTTTTTTTCCAACTTTTTATCGCACGAACTTTGTGATTGGAATTTACGAAAAAATGAGGCGAAAGACACCCATTTTTTATTTGATCATTAGGAAGATTTATGAAAACAGTTTCTAAAAAGGTATCACTCAAAGGCATTGAAATTCTAGTTTGATCAAAATTTTGGGGGGATATGTGACATGTCCACCCCCCTTTTTACAATATTTTATGGTAAATAAATGCAGAATGTTGCCATGGATACACATAATAGGAATTAATTTTCACTCTTTCAACTTTTGAAAATCAAATCTATGAAATATACTGATTACATACATATGCACATGTACAACACAAACAGTTAGGTTAATGTATTAGAAATCCAGGAATAGGAGATGATAAAACATTTTGTGGCTCATTTTTAATTTTATTTTCTAACTGTGGAGTGCTACCTTATGGCACATCAGAAAGCACAGAAATGCACTTTTTAAGATAAAATTTACCACAAATCTTTAGTCTTTTATGTTCTTGTTTTAGTTCTGAAGGTAAAAAATCTGCTAGGAATGCAATTTATGTTAATTTTATTGTTTACTGTCCTTAGCAACCAAATATACACATTATGACACTTAGACATGTTGCGGTCCTAAATTTGTACTCAATTAGCTTCACCATTGTGACCAAATATTGCGCTTTATATGATATCCTCAGAATGTATCGCTATATATTTTTGAATGCGAATAAGTCAAATAAACATTTTTAGCAGGATTTTAGATTATAATTTGGCATTAATTAAATTTAATGATGCCAGTACTGCTAGAAATTTATACCCTGCTTGAGAGCTTCTAAACCAAGGTTAGGTATGCTATTTACAGCAAAATTGACCTATAAGTGCTTTCAAATACCTGAAAATTGTACAATTTGTCCTCTTTGAAGGTAAATTTATGATTTTAAATAAGATAATGGAAAAAGTTTTAGAAATTTACCCCAAAAATGAGACAGACTTGAAGTTTTTCACTATGATCCAGCATTTATTTTTAAATCACTTTTTGTCGCGTTTCAACATCAACTGCTAACCTTCATAAAATCTTTATTACTGAACCAATTTTAAAAACTAAGGTACCATTTTCATCGTAACAGCTAGTAGAACACAGAAAATATAATAAAAATTGAGGCAGGAGGGGAAAAATTTCACCTTAAGGTAGCACTCCACAGTTAGGTGTGTAGTTTCGCATTTTGGCCCCTGTGGATTTTTCAAATATGAGAGCTAGTGTGCAATAAAATTCATTTTTGGATAGCTGAGTATTAAAATAGCCTTTGTATTGGGTTTATATGAACATCATGATTATGTAATGTATGTAATATAGGCTGTTTTCTGTATGACAGTCCGTATTTGCATGTCCCTACCATACATTGGTCCGGCATTTATTGCAATGTTTTTTTCCAACTTTTTATCGCACGAACTTTGTGATTGGAATTTACGAAAAAATGAGGCGAAAGACACCCATTTTTTATTTGATCATTAGGAAGATTTATGAAAACAGTTTCTAAAAAGGTATCACTCAAAGGCATTGAAATTCTAGTTTGATCAAAATTTTGGGGGGATATGTGACATGTCCACCCCCCTTTTTACAATATTTTATGGTAAATAAATGCAGAATGTTGCCATGGATACACATAATAGGAATTAATTTTCACTCTTTCAACTTTTGAAAATCAAATCTATGAAATATACTGATTACATACATATGCACATGTACAACACAAACAGTTAGGTTAATGTATTAGAAATCCAGGAATAGGAGATGATAAAACATTTTGTGGCTCATTTTTAATTTTATTTTCTAACTGTGGAGTGCTACCTTATGGCACATCAGAAAGCACAGAAATGCACTTTTTAAGATAAAATTTACCACAAATCTTTAGTCTTTTATGTTCTTGTTTTAGTTCTGAAGGTAAAAAATCTGCTAGGAATGCAATTTATGTTAATTTTATTGTTTACTGTCCTTAGCAACCAAATATACACATTATGACACTTAGACATGTTGCGGTCCTAAATTTGTACTCAATTAGCTTCACCATTGTGACCAAATATTGCGCTTTATATGATATCCTCAGAATGTATCGCTATATATTTTTGAATGCGAATAAGTCAAATAAACATTTTTAGCAGGATTTTAGATTATAATTTGGCATTAATTAAATTTAATGATGCCAGTACTGCTAGAAATTTATACCCTGCTTGAGAGCTTCTAAACCAAGGTTAGGTATGCTATTTACAGCAAAATTGACCTATAAGTGCTTTCAAATACCTGAAAATTGTACAATTTGTCCTCTTTGAAGGTAAATTTATGATTTTAAATAAGATAATGGAAAAAGTTTTAGAAATTTACCCCAAAAATGAGACAGACTTGAAGTTTTTCACTATGATCCAGCATTTATTTTTAAATCACTTTTTGTCGCGTTTCAACATCAACTGCTAACCTTCATAAAATCTTTATTACTGAACCAATTTTAAAAACTAAGGTACCATTTTCATCGTAACAGCTAGTAGAACACAGAAAATATAATAAAAATTGAGGCAGGAGGGGAAAAATTTCACCTTAAGGTAGCACTCCACAGTTAGGTGTGTAGTTTCGCATTTTGGCCCCTGTGGATTTTTCAAATATGAGAGCTAGTGTGCAATAAAATTCATTTTTGGATAGCTGAGTATTAAAATAGCCTTTGTATTGGGTTTATATGAACATCATGATTATGTAATGTATGTAATATAGGCTGTTTTCTGTATGACAGTCCGTATTTGCATGTCCCTACCATACATTGGTCCGGCATTTATTGCAATGTTTTTTTCCAACTTTTTATCGCACGAACTTTGTGATTGGAATTTACGAAAAAATGAGGCGAAAGACACCCATTTTTTATTTGATCATTAGGAAGATTTATGAAAACAGTTTCTAAAAAGGTATCACTCAAAGGCATTGAAATTCTAGTTTGATCAAAATTTTGGGGGGATATGTGACATGTCCACCCCCCTTTTTACAATATTTTATGGTAAATAAATGCAGAATGTTGCCATGGATACACATAATAGGAATTAATTTTCACTCTTTCAACTTTTGAAAATCAAATCTATGAAATATACTGATTACATACATATGCACATGTACAACACAAACAGTTAGGTTAATGTATTAGAAATCCAGGAATAGGAGATGATAAAACATTTTGTGGCTCATTTTTAATTTTATTTTCTAACTGTGGAGTGCTACCTTATGGCACATCAGAAAGCACAGAAATGCACTTTTTAAGATAAAATTTACCACAAATCTTTAGTCTTTTATGTTCTTGTTTTAGTTCTGAAGGTAAAAAATCTGCTAGGAATGCAATTTATGTTAATTTTATTGTTTACTGTCCTTAGCAACCAAATATACACATTATGACACTTAGACATGTTGCGGTCCTAAATTTGTACTCAATTAGCTTCACCATTGTGACCAAATATTGCGCTTTATATGATATCCTCAGAATGTATCGCTATATATTTTTGAATGCGAATAAGTCAAATAAACATTTTTAGCAGGATTTTAGATTATAATTTGGCATTAATTAAATTTAATGATGCCAGTACTGCTAGAAATTTATACCCTGCTTGAGAGCTTCTAAACCAAGGTTAGGTATGCTATTTACAGCAAAATTGACCTATAAGTGCTTTCAAATACCTGAAAATTGTACAATTTGTCCTCTTTGAAGGTAAATTTATGATTTTAAATAAGATAATGGAAAAAGTTTTAGAAATTTACCCCAAAAATGAGACAGACTTGAAGTTTTTCACTATGATCCAGCATTTATTTTTAAATCACTTTTTGTCGCGTTTCAACATCAACTGCTAACCTTCATAAAATCTTTATTACTGAACCAATTTTAAAAACTAAGGTACCATTTTCATCGTAACAGCTAGTAGAACACAGAAAATATAATAAAAATTGAGGCAGGAGGGGAAAAATTTCACCTTAAGGTAGCACTCCACAGTTAGGTGTGTAGTTTCGCATTTTGGCCCCTGTGGATTTTTCAAATATGAGAGCTAGTGTGCAATAAAATTCATTTTTGGATAGCTGAGTATTAAAATAGCCTTTGTATTGGGTTTATATGAACATCATGATTATGTAATGTATGTAATATAGGCTGTTTTCTGTATGACAGTCCGTATTTGCATGTCCCTACCATACATTGGTCCGGCATTTATTGCAATGTTTTTTTCCAACTTTTTATCGCACGAACTTTGTGATTGGAATTTACGAAAAAATGAGGCGAAAGACACCCATTTTTTATTTGATCATTAGGAAGATTTATGAAAACAGTTTCTAAAAAGGTATCACTCAAAGGCATTGAAATTCTAGTTTGATCAAAATTTTGGGGGGATATGTGACATGTCCACCCCCCTTTTTACAATATTTTATGGTAAATAAATGCAGAATGTTGCCATGGATACACATAATAGGAATTAATTTTCACTCTTTCAACTTTTGAAAATCAAATCTATGAAATATACTGATTACATACATATGCACATGTACAACACAAACAGTTAGGTTAATGTATTAGAAATCCAGGAATAGGAGATGATAAAACATTTTGTGGCTCATTTTTAATTTTATTTTCTAACTGTGGAGTGCTACCTTATGGCACATCAGAAAGCACAGAAATGCACTTTTTAAGATAAAATTTACCACAAATCTTTAGTCTTTTATGTTCTTGTTTTAGTTCTGAAGGTAAAAAATCTGCTAGGAATGCAATTTATGTTAATTTTATTGTTTACTGTCCTTAGCAACCAAATATACACATTATGACACTTAGACATGTTGCGGTCCTAAATTTGTACTCAATTAGCTTCACCATTGTGACCAAATATTGCGCTTTATATGATATCCTCAGAATGTATCGCTATATATTTTTGAATGCGAATAAGTCAAATAAACATTTTTAGCAGGATTTTAGATTATAATTTGGCATTAATTAAATTTAATGATGCCAGTACTGCTAGAAATTTATACCCTGCTTGAGAGCTTCTAAACCAAGGTTAGGTATGCTATTTACAGCAAAATTGACCTATAAGTGCTTTCAAATACCTGAAAATTGTACAATTTGTCCTCTTTGAAGGTAAATTTATGATTTTAAATAAGATAATGGAAAAAGTTTTAGAAATTTACCCCAAAAATGAGACAGACTTGAAGTTTTTCACTATGATCCAGCATTTATTTTTAAATCACTTTTTGTCGCGTTTCAACATCAACTGCTAACCTTCATAAAATCTTTATTACTGAACCAATTTTAAAAACTAAGGTACCATTTTCATCGTAACAGCTAGTAGAACACAGAAAATATAATAAAAATTGAGGCAGGAGGGGAAAAATTTCACCTTAAGGTAGCACTCCACAGTTAGGTGTGTAGTTTCGCATTTTGGCCCCTGTGGATTTTTCAAATATGAGAGCTAGTGTGCAATAAAATTCATTTTTGGATAGCTGAGTATTAAAATAGCCTTTGTATTGGGTTTATATGAACATCATGATTATGTAATGTATGTAATATAGGCTGTTTTCTGTATGACAGTCCGTATTTGCATGTCCCTACCATACATTGGTCCGGCATTTATTGCAATGTTTTTTTCCAACTTTTTATCGCACGAACTTTGTGATTGGAATTTACGAAAAAATGAGGCGAAAGACACCCATTTTTTATTTGATCATTAGGAAGATTTATGAAAACAGTTTCTAAAAAGGTATCACTCAAAGGCATTGAAATTCTAGTTTGATCAAAATTTTGGGGGGATATGTGACATGTCCACCCCCCTTTTTACAATATTTTATGGTAAATAAATGCAGAATGTTGCCATGGATACACATAATAGGAATTAATTTTCACTCTTTCAACTTTTGAAAATCAAATCTATGAAATATACTGATTACATACATATGCACATGTACAACACAAACAGTTAGATTAATGTATTAGAAATCCAGGAATAGGAGATGATAAAACATTTTGTGGCTCATTTTTAATTTTATTTTCTAACTGTGGAGTGCTACCTAATGTAGTAAAAATCCAGTAAAAAGTTAAATATATTTGGTCACACTTGTGAAAAAGGGACAGGATATTAGTTAAGACATAAGGAACATATATATCTGCTATCATCGAAAATACGATTTCTTTGGAGGCTTTATATGATAAGTTATCTTGGTAAGTTTGTGTCTATGGAAAAGGTTTGATTATCAAAATAAATTTTTCATACCCTGGGCGATTAAGATTCAGATTTTGACATTTGTCAATTTCAGAGGACATTAAATTCACCCTTAGATGTGTTTTGGTTTTGCTCTCTTTATACTAGTTACATATTCCGGATTGAATTTCAAATATTTCAAAAAAAGTAAAGTAAAGGTTAATTCCACATCACCATTTTCGTAAATCCTATATATACATTACATTGAAACAACCTATACTGCCGTTAGAATATGGGATGTTAATCTCTTAAAATTGAAATACACTGTGCTAAAGCCTGTATCATCTAGCTTAAACCATACTAAAATGAATTATGTATCCCTGCATACATTAAGAACGTGACAAAAATTAAGCATGTATTTCATCTAATTTTCCGACTTTTTTTATAATCAAAATATTTTTGATAATTTGGAGTTGTGTTTTAATTTCTTTTAAGCCAAATAGGCAAAAATAAACTAATTATAGATACCAGGACTAAATTTAGTATAAACGCCAGACGCGCGTTTCGTCTACAAAAGACTCATCAGTGACGCTCGAATCCAAAAAAGTTAAAAAGGCCAAATAAAGTACGAAGTTGAAGAGCATTGAGGACCAAAATTCCTTAAAGTTTTGCCAAATACAGCTAAGGTAATCTATGCCTGAGGTAGAAAATCCTTAGTATTTAAAAAATTCCAAAATTTGTAAACAGTAAATTTATAAATATAACCATATCAATGACAATTCATGTCAGCACAAAAACTGCTGACTACTGGGCTGTTGATACCCTCGGGGACATAAATCTCCACCAGCAGTGGCATCGACCCAGTGGTTGTAAATAAACTCATCATAGATACCAGGACTAAATTTAGTATATACGCCAGACGCGTGCGTCAGTTCAAAGTCATTTCCTATTTGTTTTTGATCAGATGCCATTTTGAAAAATAATAAATTGATTGTTTTCAATAAACATGAGCAAATGTGTCCGTTTTATTTTAAATGTATAAGGAACGTTATATAGAATACGCCACAATTCGTTATGCAACATTTTTAATTTAGTCTTCCAAATTGCGCATATAAATCAAAATCAATGGTTTAAAACACAATGAAGGATTAATTATTAAATACACTGAACCAGTTTAGCAAGATTTTGCATTCAAGAAGTGAAAAATAATAATAGAAAATAAAAAAAAGAAAAAATGGCTTTCCGAATACTACATAATAATAGATGTGCATGAATGTATCCAGTATCTGAAGGTTTCAAACAAAATGATCAGATGTCGGTATACGTAATTTTAAAATCAATCTAACAGAAGTTCATATGTGTATCCATCTCTATCTCGCTTAGAACACGCACATAATTCAAGGACAGTACGATAATTTCTGCCTGTTTGTCTACGGCTTTCGTTTTCTTTAACACTGAGAATCAATATAATGAGGTCAATTTAAGTGTTTGGCATTGAGCGTTCCTGATGAAGGTAAATCCAGAAAAGCGCTTCGGATGCATTAAATTATTCAACGTGTTGATTTCAATTATTCTGAATATAAAAAAAAATAATTAAAATTCATTAACTAGTAAATAGCCTCGAATTCATGACTTGCATTCATTATAACCATTTTAAAAATAAAAATATATTTCAGATGACGAATTCCTGATAAACAAGAACCAGTCCCTTAATCGTTTCTCGTTAACGGTTTTGCATTCTTTTTTTTTCTTTTTTTATTCAACAACAGTTTTGCTCGCTGTTCACAATTACTCCACCGACACAGCTATCTCAGTGAAGGTCCCTGTTTCATTAGTACCAGAAGTTCAGGGATTCTTCAGGTAGATAAACTGCATATTGTTAGTCATTTACAAAATATTGTAAATATTACATCAATAGATAAATAATGCTATTCTAATTATATTAAAGTATTTATATTATCTGGCGTTATTTTAGGAATTTCATAGTTCATCCGAGTTTGGGATGACTTCTATCAGTTTCCGGGAAGCACTAATGACAGGACGGTTGCCCGGATAGTGACAGGACGGTTGACCGGACGAGATATAAATAGTCATAACTTGTTTGTTTTTCGGTAGATTTGTTTAATATTTGTAGACCTTAAAGATATTAAAATACATTTTATGAAAATCGAACCAAAAAAGTGAGAATTTTTTTTTTGGAGCAAATGAAGTTGACTGGATGGTATTGACGGTATTCACACTAGCCGATATACGCTATACATATATTTAACTGGTCGACAACAAGTGTTAATATCTCTTTTGTTTTACAATATTTGTCCAAGAAATTCAGGAAACTCATAACTTTTTTTGTTTTATGGTAGATTTGTGTAATATTTGTAGACCTTAAAGATATTAAAATATATTTTATGAAAATCAAACAGAAAAATAAAAAAAAGCATTTTTTGAGAAAATAAAGTTGACCGGACGGTATTCACATTCGCCGATGTATGCATTAAATATATTGAAATGATCAACACAAGTGTTAATATCTCTTTTGTTTTACAATATTTGTCCATGAAATTCAGGAATCTATGAGATTAATAAATATATTATACGAAAATACAAACTTCATGATAAACAAAAATGTTTTTTTCTGCCAAAAACTTGACCAGACGGTGTTCACATTCGCCGATGTACACGTTGATTAAACATGTATGCAAGGATTTGTATATACAAATTATTTGCTATTACATATTGTAAAGGGTTCGAACACGACTTAATGCAAGTTTACTCCTTCATTAATTATTAAAGGTCATATTGCATTTACATTGTTGTTGGGTTTTTTTCCAGATGATTTGTTACCGGAAGATTGGTGGTCTCACATGTCAATTCAATTTAATCCATGCCAACTCTTTAGTTTTATCTACAACAACGAGAGAGCCAGTTTTGTATTCTTTAATAAAAATTTCAATTCACTGTAATCTTTGATTGGATTCTAAAGCCAACTGATTACATCAGGTAATTCAATTAAATGTATTCGATGTCTCAGGTGTGAAAACTTAAATGACATGATTATTGGTTTGATTGGTGATTACGACAGGTGTCAGAATTATACACTGTGTCTAAACCACACCGGCAAAATTTGCTCGGACTCGATGGTATCTAACATCCGGCACAATGACGGAACATCAATAGACAGAAGAAAGATAGGTTTCTCTTTATTTTCTCAATTGTTTTATGATATCGAAGAATATATATACATATACAACTATTTTCTATTGTGAGATTCAATATTTTCTACAACCGTTCTATATTAACGGAGAAATAAGTCCAAATGCATGTCAAAATGACGAATTGAGTGAACCTTGCGTCGAAATTGTTTAATTTCTCGTTAAATTGTTCACATTGTACGGAAAGAAAGGTACGGGAAGATAGATATTGACACGGAGATTGCAAATGTTGTTATTATGAACATCTCAATAATTGTATTTCTGTGTATGGAACGAAAGAAAAGGGTCATGTCAAATTAAAATAAACCGGTTTCGTCAATGTTGTTACTACACAATCACCCGGTTTCGTCTATATATATCACCCGGTTTTTTTTGGGTTTTTTTAACAATCAATTTATGAAAAGAAACTTTGGCACGGATCTGAACATTGTCTTTCGAGAATTTAAATATATATTTATTGTAAAGTAAACCTGGCGTGTTAAAATCTATTTTAAACGGGCACTTTTTGACATAGTTAATTATGATAATACACATTTTCCTAATGCATGAAAGGCGTATCCCTTATTTCACTTAACTTCAAACTAATTTTAAATGGAATATAAATACTGAATAGCAAACACTGGTATCTAATTATTTTGTAACATTATTATATTTTCTTTGTTTATAATAGTAGTATGTAAAGATGAAAAATAAAAGGATGTGTTTTGATTGTGCCATAATATTAATTTACTATACTATATTATATACACTTAGTTTACAATATTTACTATCAATTATTAATACATTTATGCATTCAATCATTGACGAACAGTCCCAAACCGACTATATTCTATACTGTTCTGCACAAATAAAGCATGCATGCAGTCCTGTCAGATTTTCTGGTACTATATATACTGTGTTACTTGCGCACTAAAGCGAGTTTTCACACTTAAGCATCCATAACATAGCAGTGAGATTTGTAACTTTCTCCCCGTTTCTGGTAGGCACATTTATTTTCATAGGCATGTTTTTCACATTATTTTTACAGTTCAAATTAATTTTTTGTACAGTTCAAATTTAATTGAAACTTCAAGATAACTTTCGAAAACAATATCTGACAGTTTTGTATTTTCAATGTGAATAAAAGTTGGTTTGCAAAACATGACCGTCATTTATATCTAGGTCTTACTAAAGCTTTCTTACAACTTGACGAAAGGTACGTATGCTTGACGAATCATACGTAAGACTCGTTTTAGGGATCCTTTATTTTGACATATTTATATAATAGTCGTGGAACTTCGGACAATAATCGTGCATGCTACGACACTTATTAAATTGGATTTTTCTTGAGATATATTTAGGATTTCGGGACGTACGATAGGTTAGAATATGATTATTGATACCACCAGGTCGGAGGAGGTAACACTACAAAGTATTCTAAATATAGAGTTGTCAGACGAAAAAAATGTCCCCTAGAAAACTAAAAACCGACCCCTCCCCCACTTTTAATATTACAATGTTGCACTGTTTAACCTAAGAAAATGTCAAAGCAAATACAAATGTCTTCTTTCCTAACAGAAATACAAATACTTCCTTGATTCATAATTTGCAACGCTCAAAATAATAAAATGAAGAAAATAGGATGATCTTTATACTATGTCATATGCTGGTGCTCATTTCATAACTTTTGAATCATCGCCTTAATGTGATATATGATACACCGGAGCAATGGAACGGTTATTTTAGCGTATAACTGCGTTTTGCCTAACTCCTGAATATTCATGAAATATTAGCCACTGGACGATAAGTGACAACTTCGTGTCTATCTTCCAAACATGTGTACTGTTAAATCGTCATTATAAAATCCACAATATATATGGTGCAAAACTGTAGATTTATTTCTTGATATACAAAGTCTTTATTTTTTTTTTATTTTTTTTTTTTAGATTTGTTCAACATTACTTTTTAAAATCATTGTATCATCATTTTATAGAAAATCTCGATATTCCACTTTGACAATTTGCTGGAAGTGTACTGTAACAAATAAAAATATATGTAAATCTTGTCGTTAAATTTAGACTAACGATCTTCAGTAATGTCATTGAAATGTTAATCGTGAAACTCGTGCTTAAAAAATTCCCGCGGAAATGTGTGTACTCGTGGTTTACGTAAATAACGTATCGGACGTAAGTGTATTTGACACTATTTTTCTCTGTTTGATTATATTAAAATCGTGTATTATTTGCGATATTATTATTTTTTTTAAATAAACTTGATTTAGAAAAGAATGCTGTTTTACTGGATAAAACAAAGACTCTTTTAACATTTTTTGTAGAAATGAAATACGTGCTCCCTTTACGTTCGTTCGTACCTTTCGTCAATTTGTAAGAAAGCTCTATTAAGAAGAAGTGACAGTAACCACTTATCCCATAAACATTGACAATGAGACAACTTTCTTTTAGACACAAAAATTATGTTGAATTAATCAAGTTTAGGTCAGCGTATGCCTTAAACAATAAGAAAAACACACAAACTGCATGAAAGCAAGCTATAACAGGGCCCTAAATTATAAATGTAAAACAATTCAAACAAGAAAACTACCTGCCTATTTTATGTTCAAAACGCATATGGTATAAAGCAACCAAAGACAACCATGGAATTACAAGCGTGTGATTCGGGAATAGACTGAGTCAAAGTGTTGTCGCTGACACAAACAGTACAACAAAAGTACAAATAATAAAAAAATGATGAAAAAACCTTAACTCGTCCGATGACAGAGCCTGTATAGTAAATGCGCGATGTGTGCCAAAACTTGTATCATAGTTAAAATTATCCCTTAACGATTGTAGAAAAGATTACATACATAGAATGATTAGATTACTTATAAAGGTGTCCATCCTTTTGTGCGAGAAAATCACATATCAATTGTGTGTTTCGATTTTTAAGACCGTAAACTTTAATTTCAAGTTTAAACATGTTCAACATATTTTCCCATAACTCATATAGAAAACGCATATTTAGAGAGCTTTAATCTCAATATGCTGTTAAAAAATTTCGGAATGCAAAGTAAATTAAAATATTTGTGTTCTATAAGAGTAGGAATTCAAGTGTTTGCTTATTATTTATTTGAATCTGAGACTCATATAAATAATAAGCCGTTGTCCGGTGAACGAACTTGTTTTCCAACGACCCACAAAACTCCTTTTGAACGCTGAAGTTAAATAATCAATTATAATGTAATGCAATTATGATTTTTTTTATTTGACCAAACCGGGTTATGCATTTTGAAATCTATGACGAAACCGGGTTGTATACATTGACGAAACCGGCCAGTTCCATTTTGACATGACACATTTCTTTCGTTCCATACACAGAGATACAATTATGGAGATGCTCATAATAACAACATTTGCAATCTCCGTGTCAATATCTATCTTCCCGTACCTTTCTTTCCGTACAATGTGAACAATTTAACGAGAAATTAAACAATTTCGACGCAAGGTTCACTCAATTCGTCATTTTGACATGCATTTTGACTTATTTCTCCGTTAATATAGAACGGTTGTAGAAAATATTGCATCTCACAATAGAAAATAGTTGTATATGTATATATATTCTTCGATATCATAAAACAATTGAGAAAATAAAGAGAAACCTATCTTTCTTCTGTCTACTGATGTTCCGTCATTGTGCCGGATGTTAGATACCATCGAGTCCGAGCAAATTTTGCCGGTGTGGTTTAGACACAGTGTTATAGTGTGTGATAACATTGTGTGAGGGAATTCGACGTTTGATGTACCACTGTTCACTCCAGTGCAATTTATGACAATGCCACTGCATCAATCAGAATTATTTTTTTGCAGTGTTTTAAGAAATGATTTTGCTTTGTTGTCGCGTATTATTTGTGAAACATTCAATGTTTTAAAAAGGCGAATTTTCTTTATAAAGTCAATGATTATGTTGACTTTTGAAGGCCAAACTTTCTACAGCCTTAAATACGCTAATGAAAGATCCAACAACTATACCAATACATAACGACATGTTTATGAAATTATAACAAATCTATTGGTTAACAAATTTTTACTCGTTATTGCAAAATAATGAACTTAATATATCTGACATTTTCTCCCTACCCAGTTTACCCCTATACATTTTTATGATGTGGACTGGTCATTGTTATTGAATCGTAGGCAATTTGATTGGATTAAGTTGTTATTAGTTTACCTTCAAACTTGTTTATGCTTTTCATACGTGACTTTTGATTAATTAGAACGTGCATGAATGTGTACGGTAACTAAAATGACCTTCAAACTGGACACTGGACGAGTCAATATTATGTTTTATCAATGAAAGTTAAGGTATGAAAGGTAAGAATTGCCACTTATTCGATTTTCACAAATTTTTCGGAATATACAGTTGAAAGGTTATTTTTTAAAAGCCTATTGTGAAGAGTAAAGAGAAAGTTTACAAATAATACGTTTTGTTCCATTAAACAAGTCATTTTCGTAAGAGATATACCGAAATATATTTTACGCACGACTACGGCAGGTAAAATTATTATTTATTATAATAAAAAAAAGCATTTTTCAGTCTCATTGGAATACGTTGATTACAATTAATCCCAAACTTAAGATGTAAATAACTAAAGTCAAAATATGTCCGATCTGCCTATTTCTGCACATCAAAAGTCAATACGATCGTTTTAAAGTCAATTTCGTCTACCTCACAAAATCTTGTTAGGCACTATAATTAAATAATAAATATTTTAAATATCAGGTCTACTACTGTGCTGGTGAACTTACTCAAGTCAATATTTTGGGCTCAAAGTTTTTATTATAAAGTATATACTTTTGTATAATATATTTGTCAAGCTCACAGATTCCTTAATTTCATGGACAGATTTTGTTAAATAAAAGAGATATTTAACATGTGTCGATCAGTTCAATATATTTAAAGCATATATCGGCAAATGTGAATTCCGTCCGGTCAATTTATTTTGAGGGGAAACATTTTTTTTTTACTATAAAGTTTATATTTTCGTATAACATATTTAGAAATCTCTAAGATTCCTTAATATCATGGACAAATATGGTAAAATAAAAGAGATTTTAACATTTTTGTCGATTATTTCAATATATTTAAAGCATATATATCGGCGAATGTGAATTCAGTCCAGTCAACTTTTTTTTTTAAAGAAAAACATTTTTATTTACTAATAAGTTTTATATTTTCATACCAAGTATTTATTGATCTCGTAGATTTCTTAGTTTCATCATCGTGTAAAAATACTGTAAAACAAATATGATATTAACACTTCTTTTGATCAGTTCAATATAATTAACGCGTACATCGGCGAATGTGAATACCGTACCGTCAACTTTTTTAGCAGAAAAACATTTTTTTTTAATTAAATTTATATTTTCGTATAATTTATTTATAAATCTTACAGTTTCCTGAATTTCTTGGACAAATATTGTAAAACAAAAGAGATATTAACACTTGTTGTCGACCAGTTGAATATATGTATAGCGTATATCGGCTAGTGGGAATACCGTCCGGTCAACTTTATTTTCTCAAAAATACTTTTTTTTACTTTTTTGTTTGATTTTCATAAAATATATATTACTATCTTTAAGGTCTACAAATCTACCGTAAAACAAAAAAGTTATGACTATTTATATGTCGTCCGGTCAATCGTCCTGTCACTATCCGGGCACTCGTCCTGTCATTAGTGTTAGTTTCCATGTGTTTCCGGATAAGTGATAACGGTTTTTTTCAATCAATATCGAAAAAGATTGTAATTATCTTTTATCTACATCATTATTCAGGTGAGACAGCTTTAATTTGAAAGAATAATAGTCGTACGGTAATCAAAGAACAACTATACTTGTATAACCAATATATAACCAATTTGTTTTGTAGAACGAGCCTATTTCTAAGCTCAGTTTTAAAAACAGAAAATACATTTATATTCTTAGTTCTAAACTCTGACAAATAGTGTATTTTGTGAATTGAAAATATAATAACTGTAAGAAAACCATTAATATCATGATATTCTATATCATTTATTTTGTAACCCCAAATAAAATTTTTTAGTATTAAAATGTGTTTTCCAAGTTGAACTTTTTCTAACAGATTAAATATGTCTTTCCAAAATTTATCAAGAAAGTGGCATGTAATAAAAAAAAGTGTTCGTAATCTTCTGTAATATTACAGTGATTACAGTCTGAGTTTTGGCATATTTTCCATTGTTTTAATAAAACTTTGTTTGGAAGAATAAAATGTGATAGTTTCCATTTGAACATTTTTAATTTATTTTCTTTCAAATAATTATGAACAAATTGAAGTGTGTTTTGAGCTTTATTTTCTATATTCTCAAAATTTAGTAGTCTCTTCCATTTGTAAAAGCCAATTGGTATTTCTTTATCATGTTTATCTTGTTTTAATAATATTTTGTATATTTTGTTTCTAATTTATTTATATTTTGTTTAAAGTTATCTTTGTCATAAATCATGTAAATTGCATTCTAGTTTAAACTGTAAATACTAATCTGAAAACCTGAATTATGGCGTTTGCTATGATATTTTTGTATTTGAATTAGATTGAACAATCCATTGCGTAATCTTCGTTCGACAATTCATAACTACCATTCAAGTTATTGACACAATCTATAACCTATTTTTAACTGTATTAAATTAGGTAACCAGGAAGGAGAAAGTCCAACGGTTAAAAAAGCGACACCCACAAAAGATATGGACAATTTTGACGATCTATTAACGTGCACAATTTGTCTGGAAACTTTCACAGTTCCGAAGTATTTGCCATGTCTCCACACTTTCTGTGACTCGTGTATACAAACTTACATTGTATCATCTACGGAAAAGGAAAAAGAGTCCGATGGATTCAAATGTCCGGTGTGTCGAAAATTGGTTTCATACAATAAAACAGCAGAAAAACCAGAAAAATGGGCTTCAACATTACCGACGAACCATTTTGTGATGTCAATGTTGGATAAGCGAGCAATCCAGAGGTCAGAAAAAGTTTGCAACTCGTGTCAGATCAACAATGAAACAAAAACGGCTTTGTCTTGGTGTACTATTTGTGAAGAGGCATTTTGTGAGCAGTGTGAAAAATGTCATAAATCTTTCAAATTTTCGGCTAAACATAAACTTATTTCATTCAATGAAATTCAGTCGGGTAATTCCGATTTGAAAATATCTGAAGTCCTAAGTTGCGAAGAACATCCTGATAAGATTGTGGAGGTATATTGTGTGGACCATTCTAAGCCATGTTGTACCCTTTGTGCCACACTATCACATCGCAAATGTGAAAACGTGATTTCAATCGAAAATGCCGCTAAAGGTATAAAACAATCCAAACTTGCAACTACTTTGGTTGAAAAACTTGGCGAAAGACAAAAGGAACTGAAAAGAATAATTGAGAATCGGAAAGATAGTATGACTAAATTTGAAGCCACCTCTGAGAACATTATTCAAGAAGTGTCAACACTGAAGAGGGTAGTAATAGAGCATTTAGACAAATTAGAAGAGAACATAAAGGCCGAAGTGGCCTCATCAAAGAAGCGTGTTTTCATGATATGTACCGATGAAGTTAACACTTTTTCAAGTTATAAAAGTACAGCAACTAACTGGCAGTCAGTCCTTCATGGTGTCATAGAACAAGGATCAGACCAACAGTGTTTAATGGAGGTCAATAAGATTGCTCCAAAAATGACTATACTTGAAAAGGAAATGGCAGAAGATATGAAACAGATGAAGAACATGACTATTGATTTTGTTCCTTCTGAACTTATTGAGAAGTTTAAAACGAGCACAGAGTCGTTTGGTTGCCTAAATATAGTAGAAAAAGAGTTTCCAAGTCCACTGTCTGATTGGTCTTTTAGGGAAAAGGTTAATTTTAGAAGTGGTGGCATTAAAATTTTACAACGAATTAATGCTGCTGATAGTAGTCAAACAAGTGCAATATTTATTGCTAATTACCTTGTTATAACGAGCTTTATCAAAAGTAATGTTGCAAAATACAGCCTCGATGGACAATTTCTAGAAGCTTTAGATGTAGAAAGGTATCCACTGGATATAACACAAGTTGACGGGACTCAAGTCGCTATTTCTATTTTTAATAGAAACAAAATTTTGATTGTTGACATTGCGGAAATGAAGTTTTTACGAACATTGAACTTGTCGTCAGGTATATCAGTATATGGATTATGCTGTGTGGAAAGGAGCACATTTATTTTACCATATGGATCTACACTAACATGGGTAAACTCATCAGGGACGAAATTGAAACAGAAATCAACAGCTGGTAGTTCGTATTTCATTTCGACATCGGATATGAAAGATTATATATATGGAGATTGTGATAATTCCGTATCACGTTTAGTAGGTGACAATATCATGTTTACTTATACAAATAAACAGTTGTCCTCCCCACGAGGAATCGGGGTAGACCTTCAGGGCAATATCTATATTGCTGGATACAGTTCTAGGAACCTGCACCAAATTACAAATGATGGAAATTTGATACGAATAATTCCAATTGAAAAATTTGGACTTCAATCACTATGGACAATACGGTTTGCTCCTAATAGTAGTAAATTTGTCGTTACATGTGGTTCGTCGGGACAAGTTGTTTTATGTAAAATCGACTAAAGCGATTTACCATGAACAGGAAAACTTAACTATATACCATAAGTAACTTTAATTATAAACTAGAACACACCCGCTAAATCGCGGGCATTCAGAGCGGAGTTAAAAGTATGTAAAGTGTTGTTGGAAGTTTTATACCTCCTCCTTCATTTCCAAAATTCCCAATTTTTGGTTTTCTATCAATTTCAATATGAACATACATTTAGTATGTTATGAACATTTAAGTAAGGAGCCTGTAGTTCAGTGGTTGTCGTTCGTTTGTGCGTTACATATTTGTTTTTGTTCCTTTTTTTGTACATAAATAAGGCCGCTAGTTTACTCGTTTGAATTTTTTTACATCGTCATTTCGGGGCCTTTTAAAGCTGAGTATGCGGTATGAGCTTTGCTCGTTGTTGAAGGCCGTACGGTGACCTATAGTCGTAAATTTCTGTGTTATTTTGGTCTCTTGTGGAGAGTTGTCTCAACATGGCAATCATACCACATTTCTTTTTGTTATCAATGAATTTTGTAAAATATTTAATGAATGGAGAATTTCAGAAAAGGTATCAAAAGTTCACATGAATAATTTTAGCGCTTATCTGTATATTACTATATAAATAAAGTGTATTTACTTTCAATTCTTAGTTTAGTAATCGATCCATGGTGGTCAATTGACATAGTATACAGACCCTCACCACTTTATTCGTACTATTTGTTTGTTCAAAGTATACAGAAAAACGCAAACCGGAAGTATAATCTGACTTAAAATTTCGTCCAATGACGGGACAATATCCGGATGCCTTTTTTCTCGTTTTTCTCCCAAAATAACTCAATCTGAATAATCATATGAATGGATGACAAATGCGACTATGCACTGTACATATAGGACACATATAGTCGTGTTGATTAATTTATTGTGGAAAGAAGAGAAGCGACACCAAAAATGAGGTCTTCTCGTTTAATAGTATAGATTATTAGCAAGACCCGTCTGTCCTTGTTGTTTGAAACGGTTTAATATACAATAACTTTGCATTGTCTCCCTACGTTTAAAAATGTTATTTTGCTCTTAAGTTTAATACAATCTCTAAAATTTTAGATTTGAAGACATTCTTAACCATTATGATTTAATTTCTTTCAATTTCTATTTGGGTTGAATTTGCTAAGATCTATGCGATATTTAAGAAAAATCAACATAAGCACATACAATTTAGAAACATATTGAATATGGTCTGGTCTACATTTGTTTGATTCTGAAAGTACACATAAAACTATTGCATACTGTGAATGTTTGTAAAAAACAGATGTCTTTTGTGATACCACTATTAAACTTAAAGAGTTTCAATCGGTATTACCATGCTTTTAAAATGGTGTTTAGTTTTTCCATTTACATATTAATAAATTCTGTTTCTTTAACAACTCCATCAGACAGGTTGACCTAAGTTATATTTGATTATATTTTTAAAGGTTTTTTTTATTCATAGATGGTTTTGCGAGGGAATTTAGTTACAGTAGTGACTGTCAAAAGTACTTTTTAAAATTAGATACGAACAAGCTCGCCTCCGAGTCGATATTTGTTTCTTTATGTGTCCTTCCTCATAAATCCCACAAACATATTACCAAGTATTTGATGCGTCCTTGACCAGGATCGAACCTACGATGTTCATGTCCTCAAATATGAGAATTAGGAAGTCCGTCAGAGCGCTTAAGTCAAAACATATGTCGCAGATTAAAACTTTATTTCAATGAAATAATACAAATGTTTTGGTTGAAAATACTGAAAAAAATCTCTAACTATCTCATATTTAACCAAATATGTTTTGTTCAAGATACACATGTATATAATTCTCATACTCCACATATGGCAATCGTGCTGTTGCTTATAATAGAACAAACCAGTGGTATTAAAGTATAATTTGGTATGTCACATAAGAGGAAAAAAGTACGGGGTTAAGGTTACATTTTGTGAGACAGATATTTCTGTACGTTCAACCTCCTCGTTTGCTTGATTGGTGTTCATTATTTCAGCGCATTGGTAAGTTCGTGTCGATCAATTGTTGTTGGTGAGAATGCCGGAGTGTCAATAAACTTTTGATAGACTTCGTAAAAATGTTCAATGGGGTGATTTCAACTTCCTCATAAGGATGTATATGCTTTATGTAGTCTATTTTTATTATTTAGCTCTTCGTTTCGGTTGTTATACATCATTGGCTTTAAATATTCGACTTTGAGCGTTCATGATGAAGATAAAGTCAGGAAAGTGTTTAAGACGCATCCAATATATAAAGTGTCATTTCATTTGTTTTCAACTTCACCATCTTGAACTCTTAAGTTTATAGAGTCCTTGTAATCATCAACCCTCTATCAAGCAAATAACATAGGAAATGCAATCTCAACTGGAAGATATCTAAAAAATAATTACCAAAAAGATGGTGGTTTAAACCTGGTGTTATAGTTAGCTTAACTTCTCACATGTATGAAAGAGGGACGAAAGATACCAAAGGGAAGTCAAACTCATAAATCGAAAATATACTGACAACGCCATGGCTAAAAAAGAAAAAGACAAACAGGTAAACAATAGTACATATGACACAACATAGAAAACTAAAGAATAAACAACAAGAACCCCACCAAAAAACTAGGGGTGATCTCAGGTGCTCCGGAGGGGTAAGCAGATCCTGCTCCACATGTGACACCCGTCGTGTTGCTTATGCGATAACAAATCCGGTAAATAGTCTAATTAGGTACGTCACATTCATGAAAGGGAAGGGGATTGTAGTTACGACGTAAGAAACATATCCGATATCATTTGTGAAACAGTAATTCCATAACGGTCAACCAACTCGTGATGGCGTCCGTAAAATTTACGAAGGATGATTTCAACTTCACCATTTGGAACTCTTGGTTTAATAGCTTCCTTGTGAGCAGCAACCCTCTATCAAGAAAATCATGATAGGAAATGCAAGCACGGGAATAGTTATCAAAAGTACCAGGATTATAATTTTATATATCGTATCAATTGGGAGATATATACCCCGTATGCAGGTGCTGCTGGAATGTTGCTACTTAGAAATGGAAAGTTCACAATTGGAAAGGGGAAATCATCTCTTTTGTCGTAAAGTTTTGTTTTCAACCGACCCTCATTGTCAATTTTTAGATGTAAGTCAAGATATGAGGCTGACTTAACTGTATCTGTAGTATCCTTGATAGTCGCGTATAATTCCATTTCATTGACAATAATCAGCGAGCACAACAAAAAAGTGAGCACAACAAAATGTCAAAAAATGTGGTATATCAGTCAACATCATGTCACAAATTTCAAATCGATATTTAAAAAAAAAAACCAACTAAGTCACAGCAACAAATATATGCTCCGCAGGGAAGAGCTTGATACCACCGAACGGTTGAACACTGAACAGTTGGGCCAAGTATGGGCACAACATTCTAGCTTGATACAGCTCTAAGTTTGGATTGCGATTAAATAGTTTACACAGAATAGGTTTCTGACACAGAATGAATGTGATCTTAGAACTTTAAAATTTTAAATTGGACATTTACCTTTTATGGTCCAATATCCAGAATCTTAGTGCATGGTTAGATTCAGCATATCAAAGAATCCCAATAATTCAATTTTTGATCAAATCAAATAAAGTTCAATTTCGGACACTTCAGACCTCAATGTGGACAAATTTGATAACGGGGCCAAAATATCAATAATCTAAACACATGGTTAGATTAAGCATATCAAAGAACTCATATATTCAACTTTTGTTCAAATCAAACTAAGTTTAAGTTTGGATTCCGATTTGAACCAATTTGAAAACTGGGCCCAAAAATCGAAGTACATGTTCAGATTCAGCATATCAAATAACCCAATAACTCATTTTTTGTTAAAATCAAACTAAGTTTAATTTTGGACCCTTTGGACCTTAATGTAGATCAATTTGAAAACAGGACCAAAAATCAAGACCCTAAATACACGGGTAGAATCGGCATATCGAAGAATCCCAATAATTCAATTTTAGATGAAACCAAACAAAGTTTAATTTTGAACCATTTTGGCCTCTAATTCCTAAACTGTTGGTACCAAAACTCCCCAAATCAATCCCAGCCTTTTTTTTTGTGGTCATAAACATTGTGTTTAAATTTTATAGATTTCTTATTACTTATACTAAAGTTGTTTTGAGAAAACTAAGAAAATACTTATTTGGCTACTTTATTCCTAAACTGTTGGGACCAAAACCAATCCTTAACTTCTTTTTGTGGTCATAAATCTTGTGTTGATGCCTTACGTGTTCAAGAACATGAAGAGGATTAAGTAAGTAAGTAAGTAAATCTTGTGTTTAAATTTCATAGATTTCTATTTACTTATACTAAAGTTATTGTGCGAAAACCAAATGTCTTCAGACGACGACGACGTGTTACCAATTTACGATAGCAAAATAAAATTGCGGTCGTATAAAAACAAAATAGCATATAGACACTCCATATGCAGGCACTGCTGAAATAGTGATAAATAGAAATGAAAAGTTTACGATTGGAAAGCTGAATTCGATATTTATTGTTTGCTCGCAAAGTTTTGAATAAAGGAATAAATTGGGAAAAAGTCAGGGATTGGTTAAAACTATTTGATCAGGACTTATTTTCATTAGTGTCAAACATATTGCTGAGGATACAATTTTCACAAAACATTTTTAAGAATTGTACACACATTACAGCGTTAACAAGACAAGACGGACAGACACCCGGTATTTACATGTCCCCTGTAACATGTGTAACGCGTTAAGACAAGTAATCAAAGTCCGAGAAAGTGGGGTCACTTCGGTTCCTATGTTTCGCAGTTCCATATACATAAGTGCTGCTGTAATGGGTCCGTTTTTTAGATGTCAAATATAAGATTTGGTTTGAAACTCTTTCATCAAATATTTCTGAATTAAGTGCTAGTAGTTTGGAGAAAACAATTAAAAGAAATAGAAATATATATATTGGTGGTTTTCTTTAAATTAAACAAAAATCTAGCCAGTGTCTGATTTTATTGGAGTACACATGCATACAGGGAAAATCATCCGAAAAATGAAATTTTCTGCATAATAATGCATATGGTCCCAATTTTTTTTCCGACTCGCTGCGCTCGCAGACAGTTTCGCATCCACATCAATTTAACCCTGGCTACGACACTGGAAGAGTACAACAGTTGGTTCCTATGGGAATGTCAATTGTTTGTTGAAAAAATCGTCTTCAAATGTAACAAATATTCAATCTACCAATTTGATGTATATAGATATAGAAAGATGTGGTATGAGTGCCAATAAGACAACTCTCCATCCAAATAACAATTTATAAAAGTAAACGCCACTGGAAGAGTAGAACCGTTGGTTTCTATGGGAATGTCGATTGTTTGTTGAAAAAAATCGTCTTCAAATGTAACAAATAGTCAATCTACCAATTTGATGTATATAGATATAGAAAGATGTGGTATGAGTGCCAATAAGACAACTCTCCATCCAAATAACAATTTATAAAAGTAAACCATAATAGGTCAGGGTACGGCCTTCAACACGGAGCCTTGGCTCACACCGAACAACAAGCTATAAAGGGCCCCAAAAATACTAGTGTAAAACCAATCAAATGGGGAAAACAATGGTCTAATCTATATAAAAAAACGAGAAACACGTATAAATTACAAACGACAACTACTTTACATCAGATTCCTGACTTAGGACAGGTGCAAACATTTGCCGCGGGATTAAACGTTTTAATGGTACCAAACCTTCTCCCTTTTTCTGAAACAATACTATAACATCACAACATAGAAAAACACACGATAAAATATGAATTGGAATGCTTAGCTCAATCAAAAAACGTTAACTAACACACTATTACCGAATAAATATGTTCACAAAGATATTTGACAAAATTAATGTGATTGTAAAACAACAGTATAATTAAACGAGGATGTTCATGTACACAAGTGGCAGTTTTTGTTTGCTTTTTTAAATGATTTGTTGTACATGATTTTAAACAGTAAAATTGTCAATGACTTTGACATTAGAATCTTAATTATATTAGAGGGTACTAGCTGTCATATTCATGTTCACCGTTTTGACTCATATTCTAATATTTGATCTATAACCATTTAAAACATTTATCCAAATTAAAAAAAGTCTAAAATAAACAATTTCCAGGGCATGGGCTCGATAATATGTATCTTAGTTTCGGGTGTAAATTGGTCTTCACGCCATCATGCATCAGCTTAACCCTTAACAAAGGGTTTACTAGTTTAGTTATAATAGGCGTCATACTAAACTCAGATATATAAAAATGAACGAAAATTAAAAATCATACAAGACTAACAAAGGCCAAAGGCTCGACTTTGGACCGGCGCAAACATGTGGTGAGGTTAAACATGAATTTGATTTCTCAACTCTCCTCATACACCTCTAGCCAATGTAGAACCAGATGCTCCGCAGGGCACAGCTTTATATGACCGCAAAGGTCGAACCCTGAACAGTTGGGGCAGGTATGGATATAACATTCAAGCTTGATATAGCTCTGAATTTGGATTGTGATCAAATTTTTGACATAATATGGGTTTCTCATACAAAACAAATGTGAACATCTTACAAATCTATTGCACTTTAAAATAAATGAGAATTTTGGAGAAAAAAAGTTGAAAATTACTTCCACCCCCCTTTTTTGCAATTAGTAAAAAACCTGACATTTCTTTTAACAATTAGTGTAAGGGAGGTAATTCCAAACATACCCAACATTCTATGTTAAATGTTCTTGAATTACCTCCTTTACACTGCTTTTAAATTGTCTTAATGTGTTGTCCATTGACCAGAACAACCTAGTTTTTCCCCTTTTTTGCCCCTAATTCCACAACATTTTGAGCCATAACCCCCCAGTCAATACTTACTATCCCTTCATTGTATGGAAACTCCTGGTATCATTTCAGAGAGATTCATACACTTAAACACAAGCTCTTGTTTGAAAACTACAAAAATGCTGATTTTGGGCCCCCTTTTTGGCCTTTTATTCTTTAACTATGAAACTTGTGGTATAATTTCAGAGGAATTCATACACTAACACACAAGTTATTGTTTGTAAATCACAAAAATGCTTATTTTGGGCCCCTTATTCCAAAACTATTGGGACCATAACCCCCAAAATCAATCCCAACCTTCCTTTATTGGTATTGAACCTTCTGGTCAAAGTTTATAAAGATCCATTTACTAAAGCTAAAGTTATTGTCCGGAAACTAAATGTGTCTTCGGATGATGACGACGCAGAAAATGACATGAAGCATTATACAACGCAAATTTTTTTTTCTAGTCATATAAAAAATAAACATTTACCAATTAACCAGTAAAATGAGGTAAAGGACAGATGAACCATGCCAGACAGACATGTTCAGCTTACAATTCTTCCATACAACAAAATAGTTGATCCATTGCTTATAGCTTAAGAAAAACAGACCAAAACACCAAAACTGAACACTGAGCAATGAACCATGAAAAGAGGTAAAGGTAAAAAAAACTGCACGACTGACATATACATATATCATAAAATATTTCCATACACCAAATATAGTTGACCTATTGCATGTAGTAGTAGAAAAAAGACCAGAACTGAAAAACTGAACTTTGACCACTGAACCATGAAAATGAGGTCAAGGTCAGATGAAACTTGCTAAATGGACATGTACACCTTACAGTCCTTCTATACATCGCATATACTAGATCTATTGCTTATAGTATCCAAGATATGGACTTGACCACCAAAACTTAACCTTTTTCACTGATCCATGAAATGAGGTTGAGTTCAAGTGAAAACTATCTGACAGTATGAGGACCTTGCAAGGTAAACACATACCAAATATAGTTATCCTATCTATAATACTAAAATAACGAGGTCCAATGTGTCAGCCTTCATCGGGTAAAAACGACAAATCAAAGAATTCAACTTTATATATAGCTAATATAGGACAATGGTGTAGATTAAAAATTACACCACTCCAGACCCTTTTGTTTTCCACATAATTAATATTGCCAATAATTAACAAGTTCCGGGTCGAATCCGATACCGATACCAATAGTACATTTACCTGTTACCTATTATCTTATCTGTACGTTCCTCATCTGACAGGCACACCACCAAAGTTTACCAGTGTATTTAGGATTTTGCTATATACACGGGCCATAATCACAGGGTTGACACTACTAAAGTCAATCATCATACTACAATAGGGAACAATTTGACAATGATTGACTTTAGTAGTTTTTGAAGTAGTCACTGAACCATGAAATTGAGGTCAAGAACATGGGACATGTGACTGACAGAAACTTCGTATCATGAGGCATCTATATACTAAGTAAGAAGCATCTAGGTCTTCCACCCTCTAAAATATAAAGCTTTTAAGAAGTTAGCTAACGCCGCCACTGCCGCCAGATCACTATCCCTATGTCAGGCTTTCTGTGACAAAAGTCACAGGCTCAACAAAAAGGGGGATGACTGCTTAGTAAATGGCCATGAGGTAGATTTTTCAATTGTTTCAATTAAATATAGATATTTATATGCAATAATTGGTTGATCCTGGAAGTAGACAACAATTTATCAAACACTCAATGTCCTAAACAGTTGTTACCTCAAATAAATTAACAGGCTTTACTTTCTTCAATACTGTCATAAATAGGGAAAACCAAGTCATTTTTAATCTTGGTTTTGCTGAAATGTCATTAACAACAAGTATTCTGTGAGCATTATATGGCAATACAATGACAGACAGGAGCATGAAGGGACATAAAAAGGTTTTAATTGATAAAAGATGGTGATCAATAATTGAAATAATTTCCTTGTAAGCAGCATTTATTATTACAGCACAAGTCTATACAAAATGTACAAATTTAATGTACAATAACATTCATATATAACTTTAATGTTATGGCCACATATAGCAACTAATTACTTATTTAATAATAATGATCAATAACTACAGACATATTGAAAGCCTCAAAATGAAATGGTTCTCCATTTTAACCATTTGTAGGCTTCCTGCAAGAAGTAGAATGATGTTTTCATACATAAACAAAACAGAATATGAAAATTTGTCAAACAAAGTGTAAGCTAGCTATAGGCAGCTGTTCTATCCGTATTTTCAAAACCTGCATCTCAGATATTAACATTTGTGTTGTAAAAGCAATTATAGACAATACTTGTTTTAAACTTAATGTGAATTTGACAAGTTTTTAGATTCTTGGTTTCTGTGAAGTTTAAAAACCGCAAAAAATAATATTCTATATATAAAACTCTATATGTAATATTTCTTTAATATGCTTATTCATTGTAAAATATATTAAAATATTACAAATACATGCAAGTCTGATTATGAACAATGCATATGTCATTTTAAAATGCTTTTATCAATATCATATAGAATTCTTTAAGTATGAAGAAAATAGTGTACAAGAATTTTTTTTAATTTGGCAGTACTGATTTATTGCTCTTGGTTCTTCATCACAATTTTAGGTTTATTTAGAATATTGAAAATTACTGTAAACTATCAAATAAAGCTTGACATGACAAGATTTTTTTTTCTTCTGTTTTTGTATTGCAGAGTAGCAATCTTTGCATTCACAGAGATCTGGGTTCCAGAATTTCAAAAGTAAACCAATTTACTTTTGTAAATATTGAAAATTGTGAAGAAATACCAAAGAACACCAAACATTTTGTGTAAATACTGTATCATGTGTATACACATATGCATTAATACGTTACTAATATAAAGGTGAGCATATATGCAAAATGAAGAGAAAAAGATATACCATGTTTATGCCATGGTAGATCAAATTGTGTTATTATTAATGCTACACTAATATCACAATAAATTTTCACAAAATTCACAGGGAATGATTTGCAAAATTAATGATTAGATGATATGAATGATACAAATGATTTCTTAGAAGATATGACTTTGTAATGATGGGATATTATACCACATAGACAAGTTACCTCTGATATAGATATGTGCAGGCTAAAATATAACATATTTTTATCATATCAGAAAATTTAAATTACACTGGCAATTTTCTGCCCACATGAAATTTCAGTAAATTCATATCTAGTTTGTGTTGGTTTGCACTACATAAATTTAATTGTATTTTTTTTTTTAAATTCAAAATGAGATTTTAACTTGGTATAGACTTCTTCAAATCTCTTACAGAAATGTGTTTGTAAACAATCAAAATATTCAAATACAGAGCCTGCAAATATTGAATAAATAATCAGAAAAGATAGAGATGATGTCAGAGTCCCTATAAAACTTGTAAGCCAATTCTATGCCCTTTAAAAACAAATTAAGCTCAAATCTAACTTTCTATTTTGTTCAATCCTAGTTGGTAAGCACACAACTATCTATTTAATTATATGGTTAGGGGTGATATGAAATAGGGGAAAGAAGCTGGTATAATACAAATACAAAATTCTGATATTGTTTTTCTATTTTTAATTTCAGATTAACAAACTCATGTAACTGAAGAGATACCTCTGTGGTTTTGTGTTTGTTTCTTAATTTAGACTTAAATAATGTGATTAAAAAATCCTGTGAAAGTGTGTAGTTATTTGATAAAGTCACAAAACAACACCACAATGGCTATAATTTTTAAACCACACACTCACAACTGTTTATTGAAAATTAAAAAATCCTGAATACACATAATGACTCTTTTATAATATTTCCAATTCACCGTTTCAGAATCTAATGCATCCTGGGTAATATTTTCAAAAGTGTACACCAAAACGTCCTGATTGGTTAAAAATGTCATAAACAATGAAAATTTAACCAATGATGTGGCGTTATTTTCATTTTGGGGTACGAACAATGAAATTACCCATGATTCTTTAGATTCTGAAACGGCTAATTGACACTTCTGTTTTTAGGAATCCTTCTCCTTTAATTGTTATGTTTAATCTTTGATATTATAGTAGGTCTCAAAATTAATGGGAAAAAAATTGTCACAAAGTTGGTCTTCATAAAGCCTGTGCTTTTCAGCTATATTTTAATTTAAAAACTTCACAATAATGATACATTCCTTGTAAGAAAAGTAAAGAAAATGTAAAAACCAAAACTATAGCATGAATGTATGTAAAGGACTGACTGATGGAAACATTATTGAAATATAAAAAAAAAGTGCTGGAAATTGAATGGAACAAATAAATGTATATTATTGCAAAAGTACATTTATAATCATTAAACATCAAATTAACTATCAAAGTAAAGTTTTCTCAGATAAACCTCAGATGATTGAAAAAAAAATCAGCTGTTATATAAAGACAAACTTTTCTATCAGTATTTTTCTATCTGTATTTTATTTCATTTGGATTATGTTTCTTACCAAACTTATCAATTTATACCTTCTTTTTTATTATAAGGGAAAATCAACCTAGTTTACATTTTACACAGATTTGACCTTTGAACTATGGGAGTTAGGCTACTATAATTTTCAATCTAACTTCTTCATTAATGTACACATCAATAAGACAAAATATTGCACATGACTTGTTAAATAAGATGTTTTATATATATATATCTATATCTATACTTCTCTATATATACAACTTTGTACAATGAAGGAAGACTCTAGTGTACACTTGATAAGCAGCAGTAAACAAAACAATGAAAACAAACAAACAAAACAATTGAAACGGAACAAAAATCAAAACAAGGGACATGGTATTACCCAGATAGCTGCAAAGTTCTACTGAAAATTACAATATTTTGAGATTCTGATAGTAATTTGTTCAGAAAAATACCAACTAAAAAACCTAGGAATAATGTAAGTAGTTCTAAAGTTATGGAGAGAAATAGCCCTACAAGAGAAATCAATTGGTATAAACTAGAGCACAAAGAATGGAAATTCAGACTTTTAGAGGGAAGAAATATAGCTAGATTATAATACAGTTATCTCTTGTTTTTTTAAATTGCACAATGCCAGAGATCTTTAATGAAATTCTATAAATAGAATTTTAGCATCTTTAAAAAGTTATATAATAGATTTGTTGTTGTACATAAAAATTCAATTGTCTTCTTCATTTCTCAATTTCTCACTTAACAACATTAATTGCTGATCAGTCCCTTTTATCAAATTATTATCTTAATGTTATACATTATAAAGATTATTAGAAATGTTCCACTTTGTAATTCTCCAATAGAAAATATTTCCATGGAAACAAGAACCCCTGGAGCACTATTGAGGAAAACTTGCTCTCAAATTGAAATCATTTTTAATGAAAGAAAATGAAATCAAACAGTATTAAAAATAGAGAAATAAGCACCAATGTATAAAAAACAAACAAAGGAAAAAACAAATCAATTAGGTAGAAAAAAATATGTGTATTTATTACATCAGTAATTATTGTTTAGAGTTTTTTTAATCTTTCAAAGTATTAATTCAAAATTTGGACTTAGTCGAAAATATTTAAATGGTTTACCTAAATCAATTAACTATATAGTTCTATTTAGTACCATTACATAATAACTGTAGCACTTTGCATATATAAATCACACAATTTTCACACATTACACACATATATCACTCAATTTTATGAAAAAGATGAGCATGCACATTTAACTCAACAAACATACAAATTTGGAGTGACAAAAATTACAATTAGCCCTATTTTCTGGCCAGTGAAATATAAGACCATGCCATGAGACTAACAGTCTTAATAGACATAGAACCATGACTTAAGACACTTATTCTATCCACTAATCTATAGTATTTTTCCTTTATTGTAAGTGCTTTTCCTAAAGACAAAAAGATATCCCCTGAGTTTTTTCATTAATACTTTCCAACTGAAATCACAATTTTTATGAGATATAATAACACTGACATTTGTAGTATGATGAAAATATGACAGTAATACATGTACATTGTAACAGATCATCCTATACTGTAGGGTTACTGCACTACAATCAAGAAATTACAGTACTGTATTTGAAGATTTGCAATCATCACTGGACGACCCAAATGGAGTTTAATTATCATTTTCAAATGATATTACGCCCTTACTGTCGTTTATGTTTAAGAGAGAATGAAAAGTTATTCCGCACTTACTGTATACAGATTTACTGATGTGTTTGAAAGATCTTAAACATGTAAGAATTAAATATGTGTAAACCAAGGCCTACATAAACCAGACTTTCATGAATTTTTGTACCGAAACTTAAAAAAACAAATATATTTAAGTACTTCAACTTGTGTAAAAACATCACTTGTATAATTTGAACTAGTCATATACGTTATAGTATACAAAGACAATATTTTGGCTACATATGATAATTATAATAGTACCCTTGCAACATTCAGCTTCTACTGGCAGGAGCATTTTCATGCATTTATATATTTATATATCAAAAAAGGCAAACAAAAAATAACAATAAGCTTCATGGCAATGTTTAAAATTTATATAACTTGTATAAATAATTTAACTGTATACATCTAGTTGGGTTTAGTTATAAATGTACAGAGTAGGTCTACATAAAACTACATTGTAGTTGTAATACATGAACTTAATACCAATATATGCCCTGTTTACACAATTTTATATTAAATCAACTTTAAATGTTTTCTGTAACAGAAATATAATAACATACATGTAGCTTAAACAATTCTTTAGTTAAAGGTTGAAGAACAGACACTTCCAAAATTACAAATATTCATCACTTTCTTAGCTCTGCCATTAATAATTATTAAGAAGTATAATCTGTTTAAAAAAAATGATGTTTATGGAAGTACCATTAAATAGGGGTCTACTATTTAGTAACTGGGACGAGCTTTTCAAAATTGCTTTTGTATTTTTTCACAATTTTAATACAAATGACAGCATAAATTCACATTCAAACTACAAGTGGGGAAAACAATTATCACATAGACAAGGCTTATTAAATAGAATGACCATAAAAGCCAACTAATTCAATAATTCTTTACAACTAACTGTATTTGAGCAAACTCTAAGGGTTAAATAAATGATCATTAACCTGAAATATTGACACTTAACAAATATTTTCAAAGAAAGAGAACCATAACATAATAATTCTATCATAAAGTTAATTTCCCTATTCAGGTTTAATTTTGAAAAAAAAGTAATTTCTAAATTTTCCATGTCAACAGAAAGGGACTCTTCATATTATTCTGATACATATTTCAATAAAGAGAAAATAATCAGATGATCATGACTTTTAACTTTTCTCTGAACATTCAAGGTAATTTGTCAAATAATATGCTTTCAAATTCACAATATAGGAAAGACATATTTCAAATTAATAGCTACCAGCTAGACAGGATGAATATCATTGTGTTTGCAGAAAATCACATCCCTTAACAATTAATGCTTATCATATGCAAGTCAATTAATCTGACAGCTTTTCTAACACTTCTTTCATACATGCGTTAGAATTCAGAGCTAGCCCTAAACTAAGAATTTACAAATTCAGACAGAGCTTCTCATGCATCTTTTGTAGCTATGTAGTAAAGTTATTCAAATATCTCAGCAAGACAGGCTTTGTAGTTGACATGTATACACTTCGCATTTATACTTCCTACCAGCTGCATCTATAGTATATCGTTTAAAATAATTCCATGACAATTTCAAAGAATTTTCACAAATTTCATTAAAAATTTCTAATTTCACATAATTTTTATCAATCTTCGTCCCATTCATCTTCACCGTTTTCATCTGAGTCCTCTTCACCGCCCTCACTATCACTAGCTTCCATTGCCTTCCGTCTCATTTCAAATGCCCGGTTCATAATTGAATGCACATCAAATCGTCCTGATGGTGTTTTCTTTTGTTCTTCTTTTCTCTTTCTCTCTTCTGTTTTTCTTAACTTTGACATCCCTGAATGAGAAAATATATGTTTTATTCTTTTCTCAAGCACGATCAAACTTTATCCCCATTTTGTACAAATCAATCACAAAACACTACAATAAATTGTTTTGATTTCACTAAATTCTCCCATAATTCTCGTGATTATAGTTAAGACAATTTTTTACATTTAATGTTTAGCTAAAACATAAACCAAATACATGTATAGTACACAATGATACACATGATGCAGTTACTAATACAAATAACTAGAAAATATTTTTTTTTTTTTTAAATGTTTTTTTTCACGGGAGACACTGTTTGTTTTTTGCAGTTTTCTTGTATGTATTTGAAATTTGGTAATTTTAAGTTAGTTCTGTTACAATGTAAACAGTGGCATAAAGACTACAGCTTTGTATGGTATGGCAAATGGCGCCTTCCATCAGTTGCAAGTAAAAAATGCTAGAAGTATTCCAAGATGTTTCTCCTTAAAATTGCTCTCAAATTAAGTACAGACTACAATTTGAAACAATCAAAGTTATCTTTCTTTGCTCTTGATTAAGTTGCTAATGTAAAAATTATTTTTAAAAACTCTAAAAAATATCAATAGTCACTGATAACTCATAGTAATGACTTTAAAACATGTTACTTCAATATTTTGTTTTCTGCATATTTTGGTTGCTGTCTCATTGAACAATACCTCATCAATCAATGCTGTCTAATTGCAGTAACTAAATCAGTCTTTTATCCTTGATGTCTCAAATTAAAAATTAAAAAAAATGTTTAAATGGCAGGCATTCCAAAAAAAAAATCTTTACTGCAACATTTAGAAATACTTACAATCCCCAATTCTAATTTCTGATAATAAAGCACTTCTTTCTGTTTCCACTGGTGCAGGGGGTTGCTCAACTTCTGTCCTTCCTATCGTTGACGAACTATTAGTTGATGATATGGACACCCCATCAGAAGGTGCTCTCACATGTCCATTAGGCATTGACATTGCTGGGGGTGGTGGCGGAGGAGGGGGAGGAGGAGGAGGGGGTGGTGGAGCACCTCCATCCATTGGTGGCGGAGATATTGGAGGTGGCGGCATAATTTCTATTGGTGTCTCTGGCATGAATTGAGGAGGAGGGGGTGGCGGAGGTAGATGATCTGGTGTTCGCCTCGAGGGACTAGAAGAATAACTACTAGGCTGTCGTACTGGTGAGCCTGCTTGCGGTGATTCCCCTCTTGCGTCATAATTCATTTGTTGGTTTCTCGTCATCTGCGGACTTGGCGTGTATGACTTATGATTATAACTGTCAGAATCCAATGGGGGCGGGGGAGGAGGAGGTGGCAAACTGTCTCTTTGCCCTCTCATCCTGTCACTGTTTGGATCAAAAGGCGGAGGGGGAGGAGGAGCTTGCTGCGGTCTAGCAGGACTGATCATTGACGGTGCTCGTGATCCTCTTTGATGTTGCTGCTGAAGGTGTAGATGACTGGGATGTTGTTGAGGATGATCTGGTATGTTTGGATCGTAATATTGTTGATGCTGCTGTGACATCTGACTAATTCGTGGGTCCTGAGTTGATGGTAATTCGTTTGGACCATTCATATACTGTGACTTTTTGTTCGCATGTGCCTGAAAAAAAATATGTAAAAAGTTAGCAAGTTTTCAAGTGAAGGAAGACCTAATAAAGATGTTCAGAGTTGTTACATAAGGGACGACATCAAAAGTTTAATGTAGGATAAAAAACTTAATTCACATAGTTTTTTCACCGACACCCCCACCCCCCTCTTAACTTAATTTGGGAAAAATTAATTTACCAATAGGGATATATGTAAAATCGATTTAAGATATGCAAAACTTGCAGAATTTTACCCCCCCCAAACTATTTGATTTAAGTTTTTTATGTCGTCCCTAATATCTAAGTAATGTTGGTATGTCTTTATTTTTAATGTTTTTCATCTTTGTTCTTTATTACTGTCAATCAAAAAAACCATTGCTTGCATTTATCATGTTTATTATTTTTGAAGAATTAACGAAAATGTGAGTTTAATCACAGATTTTTGGTTGACAGGAATGGAGAGTTGTCTCATTGGCACTCATAACACATCTTCTTATATGTTATATATATTTGATATCAGAATGCAAGTTTTTATTATTGTGATACTCAAGAAGATACCTTATTCATATTGAGAAAACTTCACAATAATTTAAAGGTATTGATACTTTTTAGTGATAGATAGGAGATAATTCAAAATGAATTATGTTCTGTATTCAATTACAATGCATTGCAAGTCAGGAGTTTTTTTTCTTAATGACAAAAGTTAAAATCATAAACATGATATATGTATCTAGAACTAATATTATGTAAAAATTAAAGATACGAGTTGAAAATTTGACAAGTAATAGGTCATAACCTTAGTGAGGGTTTTGTGGAAACATTTTCTGATAGTTAAAATACATTCCACTTATGCAATTTAAAAAAAGAATAAATTTTGCTTTATCCATGTTTACCTATTAAAATGTTAAACCAGCTGTATTTGTTTGCACCTGTCCTATGTCACGAACCTGATGTTCAGTAGTTGTCATTTGTTAAAAGAGGTTCATGAGTGTTTCTCATATTTTTTTTTACAGATTAGACCGTTCATTTTTCTGTTTGAAGGGTTTAACAATAGTCATTTCTGGGGGCCCTTACTGTTCGGTGTGAGCCAAGGCTCCGTGTTGAGACCATACTTTGACCTATAATGGTTTACTTTTGGATGGAGAGTTGTCTCATTGGCACTCATACCACATCTTCTTATATATATTTACTTACTTGTGAATATCTAGGATCTATATCATTTTGTTGCTGTGGCGATGAAACATGGTTTTGAGAAGGTTTATTTTGAATGTCAGCACTAGATAAAGAAGTCGCATTAGAAGAAGGTAATCCTTTCAAAATTTGTTGGGGATTCTGATATTCAGAACTAAATTCTATTCCTTGTGCTCTGTCTTTATATTTTTCTTTGATTAATTTAATTTCTTTAGGTTTTGCTCTTGTTTTCGTTTCTTTAGGCCTTTGCTAAAATATAGAAATAGAATTATGAAGATGAAATTTGTATGATCAACAATAAAACCAAGAAATAACTATAAAATAAATAAACATTGTTTTTTTAAAATACACATTTGATGTTCTGTTGACATAAGACAGTCAAGGATACTACTTCAAAAAGTTATTTTCATCTACATGAAGAAGAAGATAATAATATACTTATATAAGTAAATTTGTTAAATTCATATTTTCTTATCAGGTTTAAATAATCTCCCCTTAATTTTTTTCAGTTTCTTTGTTTGTATAAGGTCCCTACAATTAACTTGAATGAATATGTACAGTGTATACCAAAGCAAGTAAATTCCAGGACTGATCAAGTAAATAAATAAACTATTTTTTCTGATTGATGAAGGTAGATTGCCTTTAATTGCTTACATCCACTTTATTTGAACTTTATAGTAGTTTCAATAGCAGTCATACCACATTTCCTTATTCTTATATCAATTCAGACTTTAGTGTTTGTATTTGTGATATGAGACATCTTTTCTCTTTGTAGGTGCAAAGAGAGGAAATTATGATGATGCGGATGTTTCATCATTGTATGAAGATATCGTTAATGTAGTAAACATGCCTTCATGTAATCTTCAACATATTGAAGTTAAGAAGTATTATGTAGATATAGATGTAAAATTTACTGATTACTTGTAACAGTTTTGCATTGTTCAATTGGATAGTCATAATGAAATTCCCAATCCAATAAGTTAAAGCAAATAATGACTTATTAGTGGGACACAGAATAAACATAACAGATGATAACCTTCTTTCGTTTTGCTTTGTATTCTGTTTTCTTTTGTTCGATATCTTTCTGTATATCTGAGAACCATAATTCAAAGAAGTACCCAGGATCTGTGTAGAACTTCATACTGTCCTTGCCGTCCTCTCTGAAAAGAGAAAATAATCAATTATATTTAATGTAAATGATCTTGGGAACCTATATATTGACCCCAAATTTTTACTGTGATTACCATGATTACTGTAAATTCAGAAATAAGCATGTAGATTTATTACATGGCAAGCTATTTTAAACAATGGGCTCAAATATGAGATTTATTATTGCGATTTCAGGAAATTCTAAATCATTTTATAAAGCAAACAAAATGCCAGTTTTTTAATTTTTGTACTGACGCTATTTTCACAACACGCAAATAATTTTCGCATTTACAGCACTGTATGTATACTCCCAAAATCCTCAGTTACAGGACAAAAGCTGGGTATGATTATTAAAATAGGCTATTTCAAATAAGCTTAATCTTTTCAATTTTCATGGCCTGAATCTTTAATAAATTTGTTTAACTAATTTGAAATAAATTAAATAATATCAGTATGTAAATTTTAATTGCAATGCACATCAAGTATGATTTTACCATCAAGGAAGTCCTCAAAATATTTTGTATAAAAATAGGTGAAAAACTAATTGACAAAAAGCATGTTTCAATAGACTCTCTTGACAATGTGATTATGTCATCTAAGTAAACAAATAGATAACTGACAAATTATTAACACTCAGATTGAAAGGAATTTTCTTCCTTCTTGGTAAAGCATCTGCTTCTATATCTATAACAATAAATCTTTACTTAAGATGATAAAAAGATCCAAAAATACATTTTTTCCTGTTTTATTGTGTACATGTTCATGTTTAGTTGACTGAAGAATACAAAGATTTCTCATTTTCTTTGTTACTCAACCAATATAACATGTATAACAGCACTTTCAAATTTACCAAGTATAGATTTAAAATTCTATGTGAAATAATTCTCATTTTACCAGATTTCAAAGGGAATTAAGAGCTTTTTATATTCATCTTGTTCATAGACACATGGTCTATTTTTTGAAGCTGTAAGCTTTTTGTTTTGTGTGCGTAATTGGGTAGCTGTTTATATCCTTCTATTCATATCTAGTTAGTTTAACTGTCACACTAAACATGCTTTAACTAGTAAATCAGTGTGTAAGGTTTGAAACAAGATGCTGTTTATGCTGTTGATGATCACTGTTCCAAACTCAAATCCACTACCTTAGAAAACCTGCATTAATGTTGAACTAATTTAATCCATATGAAATTTCTAAATACCTGAACTCATTAAGTTTCTCCAACGCAGGAGGTCTTGTACATTCAATATATGCCTGTTGTATAGATTTTGGTATCGTTGCCCTGGAAACAACCTGTTGATCATGTTGATTTGAACTTTTATATGGTTTTCTTAAATGTATGTCTTGTAAGGAAACTAAAAATAGAAATGCACTTATAATAGATTTTTATTAAATAAGTATACATCTATCGTTATCAATAACATAAATTATTAAACTAAAGTTTATGCCATACAGGTATAAATATAATAATAGCGAATTTTGTCACTTCCACCTGTCATACCTTTAATTGTAGGCACCCAACTACTTTTTTTTTCAAAGTCAATATCAATTTTCTTTAAATACTATTTGCAACAATCTAATGATATGAATGAAGAAAAATAAATAGGTGTCTTATCAGCTTTAACATGTATAAATTTTAAATGGGTAACCAATATTTTCCCTATGGTGTGTCCAAACTGACCATGTACATGTGTGTGGTCAAAAAAAGACTTTTCTTCATGAGTAAAGTGTGTAAATACTTAAGGGGGCTCGCGGGTCTAAATGATTTTTTTTATTTAATATGGGTTTTCTCTATATTTTTCTATAAATGAACTTTATCTTATACTTAATAGAAAAATGAAATAAAAAAATGGGGTCACCGTTCATTTACGCTCACAATCTGCCTTCGAAAGAAGCATACATTTTTGTTAATGTCCATTTTTTCTGTTGAACTAATAGGAGAAATAGCGGTAATATCGAAATAAAAAAAGAACTAAATTACAGAAATCGCTAAAATTTTACAATTATTTAGTTTATGTACAGCTTATTCGAAAACAACAATAAAAAATATAGGTCACCGATGAGTTTAAAAAGATATTTCAATTTTAATGCCAAAAAATGGCATTTTTGCACCAAAGGGAGATAATTTGGAGCTTTTTCAATGATATCTACATTTTAAAAGTCTGCTGGGGCCAACAAGAATTGATTTTTTGAAATGATTTTTGTACTATATGATAAAGTAACAGCTACTTAAGGTAATCAATAAAATTTGTAATGAAAAATTAATGTTTATTTTTTTCTGAAAATCTTATACCCGCGAGCCTCCTTAAATAGGAATATTAGCAATTAAGTAAAATAAAACTTTTTTTTCATGTAATTATGGCACGTAAACAACACATGCAACACAAACATTGATCATAAATTCAAGACTAAAACTTGTTAAATCTAAAAATCACCAATTCAACACTTAATCCATTTGTCATGTTTGCCCTGAGAAACAACATAAAAAAATTGAAATATAGAAATTGAGCAGTTCTCAAGTTTAATCGTCAAAATACATGAAATAATCTCAAATTTGCATAAAATTACGTGTCGAAAAAACAGCCAAAAAATTAAACTGCATTTAAGTGATCTACATGTATAGCAGCTGAGATGTATATATAATATATAATAATATATATTCTAAACCATTTAGTTCTAGTTTACCTTGCTCTCTTTCTGCATCTAGCTGTTTCACTTTATCTCTTAGATGATCAATTCGGTTTTGTAACTGGTTGGCTCTTCCTAAGAAATTAGAGGCCTCCTTCGAAAGGTCTTCAAACATGTCCTCAGCATGGTGACTGAGGCTGCTGAGCTGCTGAATGACAGAACTCAAAGTGTGGTTGGTCACACATTCTAATTCGTTAGCGACTGATTTATCAACCTCAACATGGCTGACATTAACTGGTTCTATACCTCGCTGAATGAAAGGCATGTTGTACAATCATCTGAAAATAGGCAATTATAATACATTTTTACATTAAGTCATCAAAAAATTATTGTTAAAATAAATCCAACTTCTGATATTGCTTAACAGGACTAAATAGAATTTTTGCATCTACTTATAAAATGTGACACATTTTTTCTGTAAGTTTTTAATTATCTTTTATCACTGTTTATTCTTACTGTAATTTATATTCATGAATATCAGGACTTGTATGGTGTTGGTTTTTTTTACATGTACAGCACTGTTTCAATTCAATTCAATCAGACAGATTTTTAGTTGATGGAGGTAAGAGAGATGGTGATATACAATGAATATAGAATGATTCCTCAATATTATGTAATCAGTACTACATGTACCTGAATCTACATACTGACTTATAAATACTATTTTTAGATTAATGAAAATTATAAAAACAGGACTAAATTTGGAAGCAATTCAACATTTTGTATCAGTACTTTTGTTTTCTTCATTGAAATCGAAAAAAAAATAAATAAAGAAAACATAGTACAAACATATGTTTGTTTTAAAGTTATCAAATATTTTCCTTATATTTCTTTGTCCTTTTTGCACTATAGTTTCATAAATTAAAACAATTAAAACACTGTTTATAGAGTTTAAAATATCTTTTATGTCTTTATACATGTTAAAACAAAAAAAACCAAGAAGCATTCAACCATATTCAGAAGTAAAAACTTTTAATTCCTTGTTCCTTAAAAGTACATATTTTATTTAATTCCTCATGTATTATCATCATTATCGTCTGGGTAAAGTCATCATAGTATTTCAAACATCACGAACAGCTTTTTTTAAACTAAGAAAAACAGCATTATCTTACAGTTAGGTGGATATACTATCCAAACACAAAATGCTCACAAATGAAAATAATTTATATAAATTGCAGTTTCTCTAAGTTCCTAAATCTAACATTGGTATGTATTGGAAAATGCAGACTTTTTGCTAAATTGATGAGAATACCAACAAACTTTTCACTGATTTAGGCTACCTCTTAATGCTTAGTTTTATAATCAGAGTATATACCAGTATATGCTTATACAATTAACAAATGACCATTTACAAGCTTAAGGACCATTACAAGGATTAAGGGTTGAACGTTTACAAATGTATATCTTCTACTAAATCTCATAGATACGATATTCAATATTTCCTGATGTACAACATATAACTTCTTCATACGTTAAGTGATTTCAATAGAATATTTCCTGTTTATAAGCCTAGATATACACTGAGGAATGTCCCTACACAATTACCACTGAAGTTTTAACGGGATACAAGTGCAATATTGGAAAATACATAATAGTCTGTCTGTAAAGATAAAATCTTATGGATTGTCCCAGTTATCTTTAAATCTAATTTATAAATCTTTACACAATCCAGAACAAGATTAATATCGTCTATTTTTACAAGAGTAGATTATTGTTACATGAACAAATGCAAGTACATGAATATAAAATAACAAAACATAAACACCATAAATGTTGTCAACTTAAATTCACATTTCCCAATGAACATGGTGAAATTTCAATCATAAAAGAATTTGCATTGTTTAGAAACTTAAACCCTTTAGCTAACTAACGAACAAGAAAATGATTCAATCTTCTTTTAATTATACCATTTATAAATAAATTAAAAATCACTTAACATTTGCTTAACAGCTTTTTTTCTCGTTCCTAATCTAATAGCCTTTAACTCCATATATGTAAAAATACCCATTTAAGATTTATTATTGATAATCTCTCTTTTAATACATTGTAATATGCTTAAGGGGATGTGTTAATCTTACAATATCAAATGAACTTGACATTTGTACATTTAAATAGAAAATTGACAACATGGACAACATTGATGAAGTACTGTTTAAGTTTTTATGTTTATGACTGTTTATTAAAAAAATATCACTTTTTTCACCAAGTTTTGAAAAGCTGTTCATCACTTTCTTGCACAGAGAATAATTTGTGTCTGACTGTCGTTTTTATTTTTTATGATAGCTCTGCAGTTTTATATTAAGTAAATTGTCAACTTCAATTTTTTCTCTGATAAGCAACATGTACTTTTGAGTCCTAGTAATACCATGATTACATGAATTATTTGGTCTTGTATTTTCAGACAATATTTTGTGTATCAGAGATGGTATATCCAGAAATACTGTTTTACTTCTGGAATGAAGAAGCTCAGTGTACATGCCCCATGACTACTAAATGATTTTTTAACATTTAAAAAACAATACCTTCAATTTAAAATAATTGTATTACAAAAACTGCAACTTGATAAATATCAGAAGATATGAATAATTATTTCAGTTATGAAGAACAGCCTTATACATGTTCACTAGTTAATTCACAGATGGATGTATTTCAGATAAGAGTATCCTTTGCCTAATACTGAAAGCTACCTTGCAACAACCCTTTCAAATATATATAACAATGAATAATGTCAATTCAATATTTAACTAAAACCACACCCAAAATGACCTTCACCTAGGATGATTTACCTGTGCTCATGTAGGGGAACATGCATGTTTTGAAAACACAACAAACAAAAGTTTCCATTATAGTCTTAAATAGTGAAATTCATTTAAAAGTTCACAACTTTGAAATTTCATAGCGGTTTAATAATATATACATGTACATATGCAGCTTTTTATGAGCATGATGAGAAATATGACTATATTTGTTCGTATAGGTTTTAACCACACCTACTGTTTAAGTACCATGACATCATGATGTGACTGCAAATTTTACTATAAGAGGAAACCAAACTTACACATACATACATGTAGCTGTACCAACTTACAAACTTGGTAGACAAACTATTAGTACATGTATCTTATACAATTACTAACTATTTAGAGTATGGAAACAGGGAATGTATCAAAGAGACAACAACCCAAAAACTGTCAAAGGCCACCAATGACCAATGAGTCTTTAACACAAACAAGAAAATCTGGCACTCAGATGCAGGCTTCTAAACGATAATGTATACTACATGTAGATCAGGACAATGGATGCCACACTGAGAAACAGACCAATGAAATGGATGGAGGACATTTTTCTCCCTTTCTTTTTCTTAATTATTGTTAAGGAAATTAACAAAAAAAAAAACAACCTTGGAAGGTCACTGAATGAAGCTTGTTATATCAGATGTTGCAGGAGGAAATTTGTTATGATTTTCTTTACTCTGTTTACAAGGATCTTATATTACATTCATAACATTTAAAAAGTCCCAACAAGAAGTTTCCACTTACAGTTTTACTCGTGTTCAAATCAACATGCATATACATAAAATTGAGAAAGGAAATGGTGAATATGTCAAAGCGACAACCACCCGACCATAGAGCAAACAACAGCCGAAGGCAACCAATGGGTCTTCAATGTAGCGAGAATTCCCGCACCCGTAGGTGTCCTTCAGCTGGCCCCTAAAATATGCATAATAGTGCATGTACATATATATATATAAAGTAACACTGTCTTTTTTTAAACTTTAGTCTAGACAGTTTGGTACAGACCCATTACCAGTATATATTTAGATACATGTATGAAGTATATTTTATTAACTTCAGTATGTTTATGATGTTTTGTGTCATCTCACCACTTTGATGATGGTCATTAAAATATAATACAATGCAGTTGTGTTGTTGTACATGTGCTACATGTGCACCTAACCTTCGGCAAACTTATTTTTGTAACTTCAGGCCAAATTAAAAAGAATATGTTCAAGTTAAACCTCTTTGTACACACAATGACATAGCCTTCCATCTTTTGATCCTTGCAAAACTCCTACCAAAAAGTTATCATTGGGACTTCTTGTAATGAATCTTGAAAAAAATAAATTTGGCCTTCTAACAAACTTGAGGTGAAAAAATTGAGCAAATTAAAAACAAGTCCTAACTATTTTCGTAAAGACTGGAAAACACCCTATAAAACTCTTTATATTTCATTTTGCTTCATGCCTTTAAAAAACATTACCATTTCAGTCTGCACAGTTAGCCACTACTGGCACTAGTCCGATGCCCCAAACTAGTAAAATTTCATTGGACTAGTGAGTTTTTTGCAAAAATTTGTTTGGCCCATAAGCATGATAAGAAAAATGTCAGAATATTGGTCTTCGGACTATTAGTTGAAAAAGTTTTTGGTGCAGACTATATTTTATGTTTACAATTTAATGTAAGCATGTTTTTTTTTTTTTATTTCTTTTCATTTCTTACTACTTCAAGTTAGGTCATATACAATGTACATGTTCAATGTATGTTCACAAATTTATTGCTACAAATGTAGTTCTAAATAACATCATCCACCAGGAAAAATCTGTCAACACTTCAGTCAAACTTGTACTAATTTTCACTTAATCAATATTCATATGTCTAATTTAATCACCCTCCAATCTTCTATTGTGTGCAATAAAACGTAAATATAACTCTTACAATAAAGTATAGGACAACAGCCTTGTAAATAAAATACATGTCACCCTTGAGTAATCTTCACAAAAGAAGAGACAAATAAAGATGTAATTACAATCCGCCTTCAAATATATCTCAACTCATTTCCATTTTCTCATGATTACGATTGTATTTTAAGTATTACATAGAAGGCACTTAAAAATGAATGAAGAATGTGAATACATGTACCTCTCTGAGAATTAGACTAATTGATTATAAATGTTTTTGTGTGCGAAATATATTCGTTTTTGATATTTATAAGATAATATATATATATATATATACATTTAGATTGTTGGTGTTTAACATCACTTTCAGAACTGATTGCTATATCATATGGCAACCGCTTTAAATAAGGTGTCTCCTCAGAAAATAACAACTGACAATCCTAGTTAATCCAAATTGGAATTGAACAAACCTACCAGGAGATAAATGAATTATCATTTGATTATAGGTACATGTTGTATGAGACAGCAACCCAAAGGCAATACAAAAAGCAAGATATCTATAGGTCAACATTCAGTCTTCCAAAACATTTTTAATAATCTTTGATAAGTATTTGTCTTTGAAAGACCACCGTACAAGTGCATGTAGTTTATTTTAATATGTAGACAGTAGGAGTAACTAATAAGTTGCAAATAAAATTAAAATTAAAGTTAAAAACTCACACGATACTTGATTCATGTCCATTTGTACTTCAGATGTTTACTAGTGGATATTTTTTTGATATTGTCTCTCGATATCTCTCTAGCTTTGTTATGGAGAATTTGATATGATAAAGTTATTTAGTTTTAAATATGTTCAAAATATTATCTGTTTATGTTCATAACATTGATGAAAAAATCCAATTTCCTATGGTGATAAAGTTTCGAAGTTTATATTCAAGTTTTTGAAGTTGCATATGAATATATATGATGTATATATATCATCGTATATCAGGTATATTTTCAACGAGACAGCAATCCAATAGGCAATAAAACACCTTTTTTCACATTTCCTCATTTTGAGTATTTTGTAGAGTAAAAATTCTATCAACTTCCCTTTAAAACTATAGTTAATAGCCCTAATTACTGGTCTTCAATTATATATATACATTGTTTAAAGTGTGGTCATTACATAACTTCCTAATTCACAGGGGCTTTTGTCATGTGTGTGGATGAGTGTTTTAAGTACATGTAGTTAATATATTTTTTAGCTTGTCTGTCAACACTGAGGATGTTTAATAGTTCGAACCCTGCACCTACAAATGTAGCATTCAATTCCAATCTAAATTGACTATGCTAGGATTTCCAGTTTTCCTGCACATCATTGTGATTCAAGGACAATAACTCTCCACAAAATCAACAGATCATAATAAAATTCAAACTTGACTTAATGACTTAGGGACGACATCAAAAGTTCAATGAAGGATAAAAAACTTAATTCACATAGTTTTTTCTCTGACCCCCCCCCCCACCTCAACTTAATTTGGGAAAAATTGATTGACCCATATAGATATATGTAAAAAATCAATGTCGGATACATGTAACCACCCCCAAACTATTTGAATTAAGTTTTTTATCTTACATTGATCTTGTGATGTCGTCCCTTATACAACATTGTTACTTGTCATGATTAAAAAATACCAGTCAGAGTTCAGACATAAACAAGTAGTTATTTGTTTTCGACTTACACAAGTCAAAAATGTGTTTTCATTGAAAACTGATTTTCCAGACTGACCAACTGACCGAATGCAAATATATAAGTCCTCTTTACTTTGTCCATGTTGTCTGAAGGGTACTTATTATTTCAGATAAAATCACATCCAAGCCATAAAGCATCACATTACAATGATGCAGCACAGCTTTGGGGAAATACTGAATTATATCAATAATTTAATGATAATTACATACTTAAAGGCACAAGTTATCCTTGCTGGTTCATTGACCTTACTATAAATGTACATGCAAGTCTGACAGATGACCATGCTGTTTTGAATTAGATTAAAATTTACATTTTTTGTACATACATTTGTACACACAACGTTAGCCTTGTAAATCATTAATTGTAAAACCATTACAATTAAATTAACTTTAGAAAAGGTAGTGAAATTTCTAAAGTCAATCCTGTGAATTTAAAAAAATAACATGAACAATCTGTTAATTCACTGGGAAAACCATTTGGTTAACGCGCCTGCTTATTGTCTAGAAGGCCATAAAACATCTAAAAATATGGACTATGGTTAAAAGATAACCAGTACTCTTTAACTATAGATGTACATATAATGGTAGCCAAATATTGAAGTAAAACAAGGCCTACTTTAAATAACTGCTGATCATTCCAAAAAGAAATTAAATAAATTACAGCTTTTACATTAATGCTAGCAAGACAAATTTTTGTTTGGCTTGCTCGCTTTGTTTGTATCAATGTTTGCTCAAGCATGGCAATTAAGAAAGGCGGAACTTCAGTTTGTATACATCACTGTACATCATACTTAAATTTTATTGGACGTTATGTTTGAGGTTTAAAAATAAGGAGACTTAATTTTAAAACATCACATGAGAAATATTCTCACATGTTTCCTTACCTGTAAAAAAACAATAATTGGTCAATGAAAGAGAAATATTAACTTTTTTCTTGTATGAGGCTGAGAAACTGGCCTTCCACAGTTTTGCGTCGAGTGCAAAAAAAGTTTATATTTTTATTAACTGTTATTTCAGTTACTTTCGTGTCTTCCCTTCCATTATGTGACTCAAGAAAAAATTCCAAAAAATGGGTATTGAAAAGAGAAAATCGAGTGCACATTTTTATGTTAGGGTGCGTTTGAAATGAATATTTTGTCTTAAAAACGTACTAAGCAAGAGTATTTGATACATCATCAGATTCTATCATTTTTATATAGCAAAGCTACAGGTTGACTTTATAACATAAAAAAAATCACAGTACTAAAAGATGAAATATATAGGTCAAGTGAAATACATATGTAACATGTGTAATGAATCACAAAATCAGAGTAGGTGTGTTCGAAAAACTTTTTTTTTTAAATAAAAGTTATAGACGACAGTCTTTTAAGTTGGATGATGACAATGCATATCTTCGAAAAAAAAATTTATCTTCCATTTCTACGATCGATTGTGAGAATGAATCGACGTAATAGGGAGATAATTTTGACGAATGTATCGTATATTTACAGGTAAGGAAACATGTGAGAATAATTGTCATGTGATGTTTTAAAATTTAAGGTCCTTTACCTCAAACATAACGTCCAATTAAATTTAAGTATCATGATGTACACAAGCTGAAACCCCGCCTATCTTAATTGCCATGCTTGAGCAAACATTGATTCAAACAAAGCAAGCAAGCCAAACAAAGATTTGTCTTGCTAGCATTAATGTAAAAGCTGTAATAACAGAGAGCAGTCCCTTTGAACATGTTGAACATGTTGAATATTGTGTATTCAATAATTTTTCAATTGTCAACGTACTAATTTTCATGGATTTGAGGAAAACTCGCATTTTCGTGGATATTTAATTTTGTGGTTTTGCTTAAGGTTGCATACATTACAATAAAAAATGTGTAATTCATTTCACATTTCAAGTTGTGGTTTCTCCAGAGTCATGAGATTCAAAGTGATACTTGATCTGGTATTTTGATCGCAAGCAGCAACCCAAATGACCTATTCAAAAATGGCTGTTGCAGTGCCTATGATATAAACATGGTTTATTTTACATCCTTCATCAAATGTACCCACAGCCAATTTCTAGTACGTTTTTTCTGGTACTGGTTTCTGAAATTTATTATAAACAAACCAAAGCGGCAAGCTACAATTTGTTATATTTCAGGGAAAATTTACTGTAGGACAGTTCAGGGATCTCCATGGATGAAAATTGAACGATGGAGGAACTTTCACCATTACAAACAGTGTCTATGCTGTACAGTGTAGCACGATCGGAAGTATTGTATACCTCCATACAAGGAATGATGAACATGCTAATTCATTGCTTATTTAAATTATATTTATTTGAATTTTCATTATAGAATTAGAAGTACAATGTATCAATATTTTCATTTATTGCCGTTTTTAACCATTCAAATGCCAAGTCTTCATGGTCCCCTTAGTCGAGAATGACCAAAAGCTGTCATGAAGGTCCCCATGTAGATTTCTTGTATTTTTGGTAATTGTTATGGGGGTTAAAAATCATATGATGTGGAGCTTATTTTTCATGGACACTGTCAAATTCATAACCCATTAACGGTATGGCTGATTTGCAGCAACAACAAAACGATTCGTACGGGTTATGTTAAAGGTTAAAGAGATTTGTAAAGCAAACGTTGACAAATGAAAAGGTTTTTAATGACTGTATCTGGCAAATTGATGCTGTGCAACATCCATCTTTCGAGTCTGAATACAAACCGGAAACACGGATGTATCAATATTGATTGTAATATACAAAATGAATTCGGAATTACGATACGATATTTCTTTACAGGAAATATTTAAGTTTTTACTTTTAAACTTTTAAAGTAATTCTAAATTATCGTTACAGCAGTACTTGAGTTAGTTGCAATGAAATAAATATTTACTGTTTTGCGTCTTATTTTGTACTTCTTAAAAAAGGGGGATGCTAATTGCGTAAGTCAAGAAAAAGCATGTGTTTCGACATTTTAAACTGTTTTCTTTGTAACTGTATTATTAATTTATTTATTTAATCTAAATTATCATAATCATCGATCATTTGCTGAAACTTAGTTGATTAATTCGACAAATGGATCGTCTATCCTCAGATAGTATTCTCCTGTCTGATTTGTTGATCTACCTGTACAAGCTCAGGTACAAGTGATTAGCGATCTTAATCCGGATATCCCTCAGGCGTTAGAACTGTATTGGATTATAACATAAAAAGCCTAAGGGTTATGCAATTACATGCATTTGATTATAAATGATAAAAAAAATAGTGTCGGGCTACAAAAAATGATGAAGTTTTGAACGATGGCGGAAGACAATTTAACGATGGCGCGAGTCATTTGACGATGGTGCGAGTCATTTGACGATGGTGCAAGTCATTTGACGATGGCGCAAGACATTTGAAAGATGGGGGGGCAGTGATATTGTTGTCTTTTTTCAAAACTACCTCTACCGTTTTTTATTGGGAAAAACGATATTTTTTATTGAAATTGGGAAATTTGTATATTTTATTCTAAACACATCTCCGATTTTTTACTGACCTTTGCTGTCTTTTTTGCACTTTTTTTTCGTGGATATTTTGGTTGTCAGACATTTTGAACCTGAAAGGTACTTTTCGGAGAGGGGAAAGAAACAGAAGCAATGTTGGTACTTAAATGCATTGAAAACCACTTGTGTTACAAGCACCATATTGATTCTGATCAGAAAACCGGATCTCAAAAGTGCTTTCTAATATCAAAATAATGACATGAATACGATATTTACAAACATTACTATCAATGCCTTCACTGTTTTGGGAAAAAGTTTAACTTTTTGGTAGGAATTTTAAGCCATTTTTTTTAGTGATTGGGAATTTCCTCTAGGGGAAAAAGCCGAATATCGGCTGTAATTTGAGGCAAACAATATCACTGGGGGGGGGGGGGGGGGGGCCATCGTTAAACAGGCCATGGAAATCCCTGGGACTGACATGTCATTCATGACAGTCTTACTGTCAAAGGTCAAAATAAATTTTAGCAAACTCTGGTTCCTTTAATTTGATACCACTATAACCATGAAAATTTGTAATCAAAGTCATACATGTCATCATGGTCATAACAATGAATTCAGTGTACTGTTCATATATATCTTATAATAAAATTTGTTGCAAGTATATAATGCATCTCAGCTGCATCTGTCTCATTTTATTTTTAAAAACCGCCATACATGATATTATTGTTCATGTTGTTAGTTCCGTCTGTACTAAAATCATAATTCCCTAGTGAGATTGGATTTAGCTATGTAAGTATACTCGCTGCATTGTTTCACAGAGGTTCAGGTTAAGACAAAGTGATTAAGAATTATGAACAACATTACAATTGATTGCCCAGCGACAGCATGGAACAGGTGACTGGCCCAAGTGACATTAGTGATGATGCCCTAAAAACGCAAAAATGATGTTCAATATGACAATTAGACCAAAGTTTTGACAGAAATGCAGCCAACTTAAGAGTGGTCTTTCACATCACTGATAACCAATTCAGGACTACACCATTATTTGTGGTTTACTCTTTACAAAAATTTATCTGGATAATTTAACATTCCGACCCTAAGCTGCATTGAATGATTGATTACGAATTGAGCTGTGTATTGAGATATGAAGATGCTTTAAGGGATCAGTATGAAAAGATTGAATGTGTAACTATGAACATATTCTTGAAATGATCAAATCTGTCTACATTTCTTGGATTCGACCTGAAAGATGACAGCAGAAAAACAAAAACAGGTCACTGGCACACCCAAGTTTTATAATAAATTTTGAGTAGTTAAGAAAAATGGCATGATTTTTCACGTGGTTATTCGAACAAATGATTCTTTTGTGATATAGAAACATGCTCACCAGTTGCATTCAAACTTCATGATTGGAAAAATGTAAATATTTACGATACAGCATCATCAATCCGGGAAGTCAAGAAAATGGCGATGAAATCTCGTTAATTATCATGCATTCTCATTATCAACGAGACTTGACATAAATTTGATTGAAGTCCTCATTAAGAAAATATTCCTTTCATTCAATTGATTTCTATAATTTACAAAAACTTTAACAAAACCAGACAATAAATGAAAAAATAAAATTTGATATAAAACTTAATTTCATTTACTGCAGTAAACTTTTTGTTCGATACTGTTGTTTACTCATTTAGTTTCCGGTTAATGCTTTTTGAAACGTTTTTTGCCTAGTTTTACTCTTTCAACGCCAATTATTGAAAATGTCCTAAAATGTTGGCACTCCAACAATATAGCAGTGATGAAGACAATTCAGATCATGAAAACAAAGATCATTTAGAGGATCTCACAGCCCATCTCAGACCAATAAATCAGCAAAATGCTATTTCTTCAACGATTCAGTTGAAAGCAGCACCAGAAATATTTACAAAAGTATGACAACCATATTTTGAAAAGTTTTCCAGATAATCTGTTTCCCAAAATTCTAATTTGTATCCTCTTTTATATTTGAATGAGGTGCTACCTGATGTCAGTTACGAGTACCCGTGAGATTGCTTTCAAGACATGACCGCCATATTTCCATGGTTTTACCCTCCCACACAATATCTGGTATGCAAACCGGAGTTAAAACTAGATTGGATACTTCGGGGGCATTAGTAGGTATCAGGTCCGTTCGCGCCCAATACACTTTCGTATTTGCAGCCTACACATTCGCACCTCTCATGTTCGCTCCGGAAGTACGTTCGCGTAGTCTTTAGAAGTGTCAACTTGACATTATAATCTCTCTGTAATTTCGATCATCCTGGTAATTTTATGTCGCTACTGTATAAAACTCATTTGTATATTTGTTTTTATGATGTGGCACTGCAGAGAAAAACAAATAAATAAATAAATAATTAATTAACTAAAAAAAAGTAAACAAATAAATGAATAAATAATTAACCCTTATAAAACCGTAACTATCTATTTTGTGAACCTTCCAGTATCTTTAATAAAGACCCCTAACAAATGTTGAATATCTTCTATGTGATGTTTGTAATTATCATTTTCTGTTGTTGCTAATAATACTTCTGATTCAAGTGTAAGTTTTGATGTTATGAAGTACATGTAGAGTGCAGAGAGGAGTTTTTCTCTAGCCTTCTCATAATTTTCACAATCCAGTAGATAATGGTCAACTATACCTTCGCACCCATTTTTGTCGAGCCTTCGACTTTAGTCGAAAAAGCGAGACTAAGCGATCCTACATTCCTTCGTCGTCGGCGGCGTCCACAAATGTTCACTCTGTGGTTAAAGTTTTTGAAATTTTAATAACTTTCTTAAACTATACTGAATTTCTACCAAACTTGGACAGAAGCTTGTTTATGATCATAAGAAAGTATCCAGAAGTAAATTTTGTAAAAATAAAATTCTATTTTTTCCGTATTTTACTTATAAATGGACTTAGTTTTTCTGCGAGGTAACATTACATTCACTCTGTGGTTAAAGTTTTTAAAATTTTAATAACTTTCATAAACTATCCTTGATTTGTACCATACTTGGACAGAAGCTTGTTTATGATGATAAGATAGTATCAAGAAGAAAATTTTGTGAAAATAAATTTCCGCTTTTCCGTATTTTACTTATAAATGGACTTAGTTTTTCTGCGAGGAAACATTACATTCACTCTGTGGTTAAAGTTTTTAAAATTTTAATCGCGGTGCGCGGTTTGTTTGTAATTTCCATCAATTTAGCAGATAAACTTTTTACTCTGGTAGATTAATCAATGAGTGATCGATTTCTCTTAGAAGAAATTTAAAGGTCTGAGTGAATAGACTATACAGAGAACAATACCTGTTGTATTTGTTCAATGGGACAATAGAACGGCCAAAAGTTTAAATGGACAGGTAACTATCAGGTGAATCTATTGAAAGGTTCAATTGGGTTCGCAATAATGTAAAAAAAAAATATGACATTCCTTGCATGTGTTACTGAGCAAGTGTCGCCTTGGGCCAGAGTAACAAAATAGGATTCAGATTTATAAACAATTAAACAAACATTTAATTTCAATTGTTCACTTATTAAATTTATCCATCTTATTGTAATAATAACAATTTGTATAACCAAAAATAAAGATAATTGTTTTTAACAGCTTGGCTCCTTTGAACTCATGTAAAAAAAATATTCATAGCAATACACTAACCAAAACATGATTAAGATTTTATCAACACAAGAATGAAAAAAAAACGTTGTCAGAATCTCACTTTACTTAGAAACAATGAAAAAAATATATTTATATAGAGCAGTACACTTGCAGTTTCACTGATTAGCAACAAGAAGAATTTTAGCGACAAGAAGCAACAAGAAGAATTTTAGCGACAAGAAGCAACAAGAAGCTATTTAACGACACAAAAACATTTTTTTATTAAAATTATTTATTCCAAATAAATATTAAAAGAATATGCAAAAGAAAAAATTTTTAGCAACAAGAAAGTTAATATTGATAGAAAAAAAATTGAAACATAGATCTAATTGCTACATTTATTTATATGATTTTTATTATCTATTATGTACAACAGCAAGTATTACGTATTATGATATTACTTTTACTTGTGTTTTAGAACAATAATATACAGATATATTTATCTTATAATTTGTTTTTTAAAACTTTCTTTGTATAATATATAATAAACTTGCGAAATGCATTATTTGTACATCATTGTCCTGAAAGTACAGGCAAAAATTGTGAAATACAAAGGACTGAAATCAAACAAGAGGGAAACAAAAATAAAAATGTGAATATTTTTCACATTATTTTAGTTTGTGTATTTCCTCATTTAACGATATCTTTTATTAAATAGGTCATCAATTTATATCTGCCCGTGTATTAAAAAAAATTTATAAATGCATATTTCTTAATATTTAATAAAAAAAAAAAAAATGCTTTCTTGTCGCTAAATAGTCTTCTTGTCGCTTCTTGTCGCTAAAATTATTCTTCTTGTCGCTTCTTGACGCTTCTTGTCGTTAATTAGTGAGACCCGTACACTTGCCTAAACATGATTAAGACTTATTCAACACATAAAAAAATCAGAATCTCACTATATGTCATGTATGTAGAAACAATGAACAAAAAATATTTATAGCAATACACTTAAAAAACTCAATTCCAAATTATATAAATAATACCAATAAAAATTGAGCGCGAACATGTAGGTGCGAACAGACTTTGGGTGCAATATGTATGGTGCTTAAATGAAAGGGCACGAACGTGAATACAATACAATATTTACAATATTTTTATTTTCCAAATTAAAGGGCCCATTAAGAGCATAACATTAATTACAACATGACATAAACATTACAGAGTGATTAAAGAAACATAAAATAATAATTGAAATTCAAATGCATGAAGAAAGGATCAGTGGTCAAGGGGAGATAATTTTGATATATTTTAGAGTATCTAACTAATTTTCTGATTTTCTTAGTTGCAGGCCTTTATCCAGGTATGCACATAAAATAGATAAAAATCTGCTATCTTCATTAATCATGATCCATGAAAAAAGATCATTTATATTTAAACTATCTAAACTGGGGTATTTTTTTATATAATCAGTGATATCTCTTCTGAGGTTATTGTAAATAGGGCATTCCAGAAGAAAGTGCATTTCATTTTCAATACAATTTGTATTACAATATAAACATATCCTCTCATGTCGAGGTAATATTTCATATTTACCACATACATTGGTAATTCGTTCATGTCTGCCAGTTTCTATTCTTAAACAGTGATTGCTAAGTCTGTATTTTGTTAATAAATGTTTTTGTGGGTGCTTTAAATCTAAATAATTTTCATAGTCAAATGACTTTTTGAATGAAAAATAAGTGTCCAATTTGCCTTGATTCTGTAAATAAAAATCTCGCATTTTCTCCCAATCATTTTGAAAATTTAATTTGAGCTGTTTTTTCAATAAGTTTTTAAATTTATTTTTTCCTAGATTTTTACATATATTTAGGTCAATACCCAATTTTTCACTGTAGAAAATGATATTAGAGAGCCATGAATTATTGGAACGGGTTTGACCTTTACTTTCTATCATTTTTAACTCAGCATAAGCATTTTTCAATAAATCAGATGGAGAATTCTCTAGTCTATGCCAATACATAAACATATGTGTTAGCAAATTTATATAAAGAGGATATCTACCCAATTCAGACAGGACTGCTACATTTGTGCACATCTTTGTAACACCAATAATATACTTACAAAATTTTAAATTTAGCTTCTCAAACTCCCAATCTTTAAATATGTCATAAAGGGACAAATTTTTCCTTTTAGAAGTAATGTTAATAACACCCCAATTTTCACAACCATAAGTTACAATTGGCTGTATACAGTGATCAAATAAATGCAAAAGAGTTTTAATAGGAGGATTAGATGATTTCAAATCTTTATAAAGTTTAAAACTGGCCTTTTGACCTTTTTGGAATAATTGTTTCCTGGCTTCATTAAAGTTTCCAGTATTTTGGATGACTATGCCAAGATATTTGTATTGTTTAACACATTCAATAGAATTATTTCCTACATTGAAATTTTCATTAAGGAGCCTACCACTCCTATTGAATATTATAATCTTGGTTTTCTTCACATTTATTTCCATACACCAATCTTTGCAGAATGTGCACAAAGTATCAAGTCTCTTCTGAAGCCCTTCTTTTGAGTCAGATATTAATACAAGATCATCAGCATAAAGTAGACATGGTATCTTTTCATCATTTAAATTGACATCATCATAATTGTTAGATAATATATCTGGCAAATCATTAATAAACAGTTTAAACAATGTGGGACTCAAAACGTCACCTTGTCGTACACCAACATTATATCTAAAAAAATCAGTTATTTTGTCTTCTACTTTAACACACACTTTGTCGTTACTATACATAGATTTCAAAATGTTATAAAAAATACCATTATTTGTATGCTGTAATAATTTGTATAATATACCAATATGAATAACCTTGTCAAAGGCCTTGCGAAAATCTACAAAACATACATACAATTTACCTTTGCCTCTTTTAACATATTTTTCTATGAGACATTTTAGTACAAAAATGTGATCCGAAGTGCGAGCTTTCTTAGAAAAACCAATTTGAGTTTTGTTTATGATATTATTATCAGATAAAAATTTATCAAGTCTGTTATACAGAATGGTATTGAAAAGTTTGCCAAGACTATTGAATAGGCACAAACGTGATTGGGCGTGAACAGACCCGGATTCGCCTCGGTAGGTCAAAGTTGTTCCCAGTTTGGCCTGGAGATCAATCTTCTGAAATCTCTTTGGGTTGTCTGTTCCCGCCGAGACGCCTGGTGGTTCTCTCCGAGTACTTCAGCTTCCTCCACCATAATAACAGACTTCCCAGTGTCCTAAACGCTCCCTTGAGTGGTGTTGGGTGGGGATTGTTCTGGTGGTGGGATAATATTGTAAAGGACACATCTCCATTAGTTTAAACATATTTATTTATATCAATTACAACCAGCACTAATCATACTAGCCATTCCCACAGAGTAAACAAAGTTATATTTTGTTGAAGCACCCACAGGAACCTTCCGAGAATGCTGCCGTCAAACACAAGAAAAGAAACAGATAATTACGGACCATCTTAACCCAATACGAGCCTTAAGGAGGAAAAGAACAGTGATAGGAAACTATTTCTCTCTTACAGAATTCATTTGAAATTAAATGCACCGATTTCGTATTCTTCAAATTCAATCTGATGCTCCTGAAAATATGGTAATCAAACATACAACCCACGAGATACAACCACTTTTACAGATTACTGGCCATTCCCGATAGTTTGATGAACGATACATAGTTAATATTCAGCATATAGACTAGTGATATTTATACTTTGTCCTTTACTCTCGGTGACCGAAATATTTTACAGCATTCCTTACACGATTGGAAGCAGTACCTCTGGCCAAGGGAAGCCAGTCGAAATGGTATGGAATTGCTAATAAAATGTCGTCTATTTTGGGGAAGAAAGTTAAATAAACATTCAGACCACACAACCTATACAGTCTATACTCTATACACAGCCTGACAACTTATTGTATTATTCTTTCCATGATGCAAGAGGACAAACACATGTTGGCAGAATAATTTTAACAAACATTAATTTTCACAACAAAAACATTTTATTTTAATTTCTTTTTATAGTTTACTTACATACTAACAATGAACTTTCACTTTCAGTTGCTATTAATAACGTTACTTACCATTGTAACATTGTGACATTTAAATTTTAACAACCTAGCATGATTTTATGTATTGTTTTTATCCTGATGACGGTGCCCTAGGCACCGAAACATGTCGATCAATAAATTTCTGCAGCAGTCCCTAAAGTGTTGTTGTTATAAGACTCTCTATATTTATTTATGGAGGATTGGGAAACAAGTTTTTGCAATTTATATTAATCCCTTTCCACTTTGCGGGTGCGAGTGCTGCCTTGTAGCAGCATTAGCCTGCTCTTTTTGGAAATCTACAAGGGTGTCTTTAACGTGCAAGAGATATGGCTCTCTCTTAACACAGGTCAGCCATTTATTGTTCACTTCCGATGGACTATCATTGTTTCCTCAAGACCATACTCACAAATGGTATTTCCATTAATCCTTAGGGAGTGTACATGGATCCACTGTACCCTTGCAGGCAATCAAGGGGTGCGTCTCAACTGGCGGAATCTCGAAGTACATACATACATACATGGTGTACATACCACCACATCTTCCATGGGACATATCGTCCATACCTTTTAAAGATGTATTGTCCTGGGCCATACTATAAGTTTTACACCTGTTGAGGTTATAATAGCAGTTCTGTGTACATCAATGTCCACAAAACAGAAAAGGTTGATAATTTAAAACCATGATTAATTGGAGAAGACTGAATCAATCAGTAATATAGCATCTTTAGCTAGATTCGAATTTCTATTGTACAATTTTATTTTGACAGAACAGGATAAAGCATGATAAAGAGATCTATTTATTTTACCATCAACTATTGTATTTGTATTTTTATTGCACTTTCTATTTTTTTTTTTCTCAAATCAGCTATTGTATTTGTATTGTTATTGCACTTTCTCTGTAAACTTGTATTTAGTTTCTATAATATTAATTAAAAAAAGGGTTCAGACAAATGTTAGATACCGGGTAATGAAACATTTTTCAAACCAAAATCATTAATTTTCCCTCTTCATATAATTAATTTCTTCCAAGATAGCATCATAAAATGTTTGATCAAGAGTTAACACTTGAGTGATAATTTAACTATCATCAATTTTGATATAAAAAAAGTATGTGGTATGATTGCCAATGAGACAACTCTCCACAAGAGACCAAAATGACACAGAAATTAACCACTCTAGGCCTTCAACAATGATCAAAGCCAATACCGCATAGCCAGCTATAAATAAAAGACCCTGAAATGACAATGTAAAACAAATCAAACGAGAAAACTTACCGCCTTATTTATATAAAAAAATTAACGAAAAACAGTTATGTAAAACGTAAACAAACGACAACCACTGAATTACAGGCTCCTGACTTGGGACAGGCACATACATACTTATATAATGTGGTGAGGTTAAACATGTTAGCAGGATATGACTGTGCCAATATATTTGTAAGTAGCTCTTTTTAAAGTCAGAAGATATTTCATGTATTCAATTTGGACTCACGAACTCAACTTTAACAGAATGTTGACTTTAACAGTGATTACGGGTATGTTTTGTCATGTTTTGTTGTTCTTTTTTTCAGGATGATATCGAGGTTAACAGACATTTAGATTCAACAACTAAGGAAGTCAAGTATAACCCTAAATATGAAGAACTTTTTGCACCAGAGGTATGTGATGAAGAATCACTTTTTAAGTATTTTCTATAGAATTAAATTTGATGATTTGTATTATTTGGCAAGGCATTGTATAGTATTATTTTGCTAACGGTTATTGAAACTATCTTTTTTTCTTCTGTAATCTAGATATCTTTGAATTAATTGCAAATTTTCTGAATTGTAGTGTGAGTTCTTCTCTGTATATTTTGTTTATCCTCTGATCAAGAAAAAGGGGATATAGATATAAGAAGATGTGGTATGAGTGCCAATAAGACAACCATCTAAGTCACAGTTTGTAAAAGTTAACCATTATAGGTCACCTGTTGTTGCAGGTGGCATTAGGTATTACCCTTTTCCATCCAAAATTCTGTCTGTAGGACAGTATGTCCAAACATCAACAACTACAATATTTAATTAAAACTAATCAAATCAAACCAGAGAATGACATACAAACAAAATATACAAAGTTTGAAATAATACATAGTTGGAAGAAGTGAGTCTAAGGTTACAATTACATTGGACATGTTGGCTTATTACATACATGTATTCCACTCTTACTACAAATATCAAATCTCAGAGTATTATATATTTTTATTTAAATGTTCTTTTTTCAGATTGGTCCTGGTAACCCTTTCAAAACACAACAGATGTTGGCCCCTAGAAACATGATGTCAGGGTTTGCAGAGCCTGCACATATCAGTGACTTCCAGTTTGACAACCAGAGAAAGACATTCACTAGTTATGGTATGGTATATTAGAAATATTTGCTTATACATCATGTACATGCAGACAATTTGCACATCAAGAGATTTATTTTGGATCTAACTAAGTACCAACTGAAAAAATGAACGATATGTTTCAAGCTCTTTCCCCTGTGACATTAAAAATGAAGGGCAAACTTTTCTGATGATGGAAACATATTTGAATTTCATAATTTCCTCCAATGGCTGAATTAGAAAAGAAATACAGAGCCTTGATTAAAGATAAAAAAAAATGGAACTTTGTCAGTGCATGGTTCATGTCTTTTCTTCATGTTAAATCTATGGTGACTTCAACTTTTTATATTATTTTGCAGGATATGCCATTGATCCATCTGTAGATAATGTCGTAGCAGATGCAAAACTTGTTGGTGATTCTTCTAAATCAGATGACAACAAAGGTATGATTGAAGGAAAATAAGTAGGATTGTTGTACTATTGTTTTTCTGTTTGTCTTTTTCATTTTTAGCCATGGCGTTGTCAGTTTGTTGTAGATTTATGAGTTTGACTGTCCCTTTGGTATCTTTCGTCCCTCTTTTGTAATACTAAATATTTGCTATTTAACAAATTTTAAAAAAGCCCATCCAAAAAACCTCCTACATGTACCTGTAAGATGTCATTGAATTGTTTCTGTACAATCAATAAAAGAAGTGAAAATAAGTTCAGTGTTCCTCCCCACCAGCATATTAATTTTCAACAGATTACACATTGTGTCTAGGTTTATTATAGAGAGGACACTGAGCATTACAGAAAACAAGAATTATTAAGAAGGCATACAACAAAACACCTACAATTGCTTAATCAAATGTTTCGGATGGTATTAGAATCATCCAATTGTCTTATTTATATGAAAGTTATGAGAAATAGAAAGACTACAGATCTATAGTAATCCTTACCCGCAGTATTGCTTGTATATCCGTGCATGTTTTTAAATTTAACACAATTCAAATGTATGTCTTTACATTTGACAGGTAAAACCGTTTTTGAACTGACACAAAAGAGGCCTGAGGACAAGAGGAAGAGGCAGAGAAATGATGATTCTTCTGACATAGAGGGGTATTTAGGTCCATGGGGCAAGTTTGTAGACGAGAAAACTATTATGAAACCAAATGAGGTACAAACAAAACATAATTAATATGTGATGATAATTTTCCAGTTAATTTTTTAAATGCCTTCTTAAATAGAAATAAAGCTGAGACACCAACAAAGGTCAAGGATCAAATGACTCAAAAGAAAATTTGACATATTGTTAATAAATTGTTGATTTAATTTTTATACATAATGCATGCCTGTATCATGTATATGTTTTTTTGCTTAATCTAGCACTTTTAGTACGTTTGCTTTATACATGTTATAATTCAAGTGACATGTATTTATAGGAAGAAAAGAAGGAACTTGATGAAATACTTGCAAAGAGAAGTAAAACAGGAAAACAGACTGAAGAAAAAGTATCTGAAGAGAAGACAACTCTCCATGGTATGGTGACATGTTTATCTTGAATTAGTAAAAAAAATAATAATATGATTTTGTGCCAAAAAAACATGTTTGTGGAATAGTTTTCATCTGTAAATCCTTGGAAAGCAAAATTATGAAATCTTAAAAACTGCACATAACATTTAAAGTAGTTATAAAATTTGTCAAATGTTATGAATTTTATATAAAAAAAATAGTTCAATATTCAGTACTTCAATGTACACCTTTTTCAATGATGCAAGATAATTACATATGAATGAATACACAAATTTTGAATATGTGAACCAAAAAAAAAGTCTGGGACAACAAAAATTCACAAAATAGTAAAACCAATGGCTGTTCAAACTCTTATATAAGAATTTTCTTTACAGAACAAGCAATGGAATGAAAATAACATTTGGCCCATCTACAAACTTTAATAATACAAACTCAACAAAATAAATTGACAAAAAATCTTCCACAAAACAACTGAAATAAAAAGCTATGCAAAACATTTTCATTAATAGTTCTAACTTCAAAATACATAACTTTGGTTGTGTAAACCTTTAAAATGATTGGATTTCATAAAGAAGAAAAATAACTAATGGATGTAGAAACAATATAAAAAAAAAACATTTGGCGAAAAACAAAGACTTCTAAAAGGAAAGAATCTATTAAAGAAATTATGTTTGCCAAATAAAAACACTGTACAAAACATTAGTTTAAGCAAATCAACTTAAATTATTAACATCCACAAAATGGCAACTTTTTCAAAACAATTCACATACAACCTTTCACAATATAAACTAGAATAACAATCTCTCTCAATAAAATATTTGTTTCAGCAATACACACTTCTTTGTTCGATTCTTATAAATTCCATTATTTTGGCTTAATCTACTTGCATTATTTTTATTTATAGTTAAAGATGCTTACGACTACCAAGGGAGATCATTCTTATGCCCACCACAGGACGTTGGTATTAATCTAAAATCAGACGAACCACCAGAAAAATGTTTCTTGCCAAAGAAATTAATTCACACCTGGACAGGTCATACAAAGGGTGTGGCTACCATAAAATGGTTTCCAAAATCTGGTCACTTAATTTTATCTTGTGGTATGGATTCAAAATTGAAGGTAAGTATTTTTACATAATTTCTCATTTACATCTGATCAAATTGAGTATTTAGTTTAAACATATTTATTTATAGTGGATTGGGAAACAAGTTTTTCAACTTATATTAATCCCTTTCCCACTTTCCGTATGTAGTAGTGCATGAAAGATTTTGGATATAGGTTAATGTTGCTTGTGTGTTAGGTAAACCAAGAATTGTTTTTTTTTTATATTGTAAACTTTTCAAGCAGGTTTTTAGTCACCGTTTTGTTATCAGACCCCTGATTGGCTAGTAATAACTATTAAACACTTTCGAAAAGAAGCCAACAGACATAATATTGATCTACTTAGCGATAAACCCACCTTTACATGATAGTTCTTTCTACAATTTCATTTATCTACTCCATGTGAAGTTTATCATTTTAATCTCAGATAAATATGTTCAGTCATTCATTCGTTACGGATTTGTTACTAATTCACAGTATGGATTACTCTCTCAGAACATTTATTTTGATGCTTTTTTTTCCATTGAACAATCATGCAATATTAATATTTTAAATGATTAGGAATACCAAGTAGATGTATGTTTGAATGTTTCTGTATTTGTTTTAAGTGGAGATAACTCTTGTTCCATTCTCAACAGCATAAGTGAATGAACTGACAAAATTTTTGTTTACAGCAGATTTTATATATAAAAACTTTTACAATGCTAATAGTTGATAATACCAAGAACTTACATAAAAAAAAATATATACTAATCATATCAAAAAGAGGTTGGCATCTTAGTTCTTCATTTCATTCCAACATTTGCAATAGAATTTCAACAGAAAATGCCTTCAAAACTTAAGTAGTATGATTGATAATGAGACAAATAACATTCAAAGACCAAAAGGACAAGGTTGTAAACATAAACTGATTAAAGACATATCATGTCAGATATTTGGTCCTCAAAAAATGCATTTACAAATTATCTTATTAATGTCTTTTTAAAGCTGTCCATTTCCATGTAATGTTTTTTTTTTTAACCCTCTGATTTTCTTATTCTTTTCTTCATCTTTGTTTGACCACAGTACAACTTTCAAAATCCTATAATACACATTTAAGAAATTATACCCCTGCTTAAAAAAATTACTGTTTGTCTGTCTGTCCATCAATTGATCCATAGTCCTTCTGACAGTCCATCCTTCTGCCCCATGAATATTTTTTGTGGCATCTTTCTAAGGAACAATAATACAAGGATGTCTGAAATTTGGTTTCAGGGTTTATATAAGTCAGCTATACCATGTAATTCTTTATCAGATTCATCACTCCACAACTTACTGTTTCCCTTATACCTTTAGAGGAGCAGAGGTATAAATAGTGAGCAGTAGCTGACAGATTCACTTGTTTGTGTTGTTTAGAAGCTTCTAATTGATGTTTACCCTTCATATGTTTTTATTCATAAGTTTTTTTTCATCAGATAATAAAGGAAAAAGAAGTTTTCTGCAATTTTGAAAATCAAAACAAAACATTTTCTCTCCTCAGATTTGCAAAAGAAAAGCTAGAATGTGCAGTAATCTTTTATTCTTATTGTTGATAACTAATATTTTTCAGATTTGGGAAGTTTATAATGACCGTAGATTAGTCAGAACTTACAGTGGACATAAACAGGCTGTTCGTGATGCATGTTTTAATAACTCAGGGACAGAATTCCTTAGCTGTGCTTATGACAGATTCTGTAAACTGTGGGATACTGAAACAGGTATATTGATGTTGTCTGCTCTATGGTCGGGTTGTTGTCGCTTTGACACATTCCCCATTTCAATTCTCAATTTTATATATTGATGTATAAGTTAAAAGTATGATTTGGGCTAGAGATTAAATTTTAAAATGTGGAGCCTTTTATATATTTAAAACGTATAAGCATTGAGATAGTATTGACTTAAGGCATCATGGATAAGTGATACAGTCGATTCCACTTAATTGCATACCGCTTAATAGCATAATTCGGTTAATTGTATACTTTTCTCCTGCACAAAACCATTTCCCATTCATCTAATGTTAAATTGTCCGGTTATATGCATAGCCTTACAAGTGGCATTTCGGTTAATTGCATAGAAAATTATCGCCAGCTAGATATGCTTAGTTAAAACTGACGAGATTTTTGACCGGAAACGGCAATTTGGTAAGTATATTTTTCTTGAATGCATCATTATTTTCGTTATTATTTCACATTTACTTCTGTGTTTTTTAAATAAAGTTTTAAAACAGTTTCTTTCGTGTTTATATGATTATAAAAAAGTCCTCGATGTGTACACAGGTAAAGTTTCCCATATTCTACTTTAAGCCTTGAGGTCATAAAAATGTCAATCAGCTGATTGTTGTAAAAACACAACCATTCAATGATCTTCTATTTCCAAATGTGTTAATTCTTGATTGGGTTTCAAACATTGTTCATAAATTACATTTTCGGTGAATTTTTAAAACATCAACGCCTGCTAATTATCGATCATTATCCAATGTATTAATCTCGTAATTCGGCTAGGGGTGATCTACATTTATATTAAATATTACAGGACATTTATATATGGTTGAAGAATTTAATAAATCAATCTTTCATTTTTTATATTTTTTTTAAAAGAACATTTACTTCCAATTATTATATTTTCTAACTTTCAACACTCGTGTCCAGCAAATAACCCGTACAGGGCCCCATTACCTGCTGCTTTGCATATACGAAACTAACAAGGTTAAAGTAACAGTGTTACATCACTGTGTAATCGGTAAATACTGCATATCAAAGGCAGTTCATTACACATTTATTGTTTAAAATGATTATAAACTATGTACCATTGTGAAACAGTTTGTTTTAATCAAAGCTTAAAATGTAATGTGTACATCCGGGTCATAGAAACAAATCTATTTTTAGAACAATTTTATTTTCGTATCACAGGTAAAGGAAAAGTCGGTACATCAATAAACTAAAAATAAGATGTGTTTATAAACTTTATTGAAAGTATGCACAATGCAATAAAATGTATGACACTAGACAAATAACTTTTATTAGAATAAATAAGCATTCCATATGATGTAAGTGGATTATGGACGTTCATCTTTCTTCAGGGATTTCCTTTTTCCTGCACTACCGATGTTATTTGACTCCGTAATTTGGCATTTCGGATATAAGCATACTCCGCTTTATTGCATAATTTCGTCTGACAAATAGGCTATGCAAATGACCGGAATGTACTGTACTATATTGTTTAAATATGTTAATATTGGAAAAATGTTCTTATTGATTTTGTTTTGGATGAGATGTTATAATTTCTAGAAACGAGATGGCAACTAAATTCCCTGTTTACTAGGATGCTATATGAAATGTGTGACGAGAACTCTGAATATATAATATTTTGAACAAGACAATAATCATTAAAAAAGAAAACCAACCAGTCATCATAGTGTAAATCATTTAGGAAGGAAATGATGATTCATTTAGAAATATCGAAATAGGAGACTTAAATGAATATAACACATATGAAGTTTAAAAGACCCATTTGAAATTTAAAACAAACAATGAAACTCCAAAGACAAACAAAAAAGTCAGAAAAACAAATAATTGGCACCCTAAAAAGACATAAATACACATGTATCAACTTTGGTGGAGCTTCCTTGGAGTAGACAAGGATAATATATATATAAAGTTTCTCTAAAGCTTGGAGATTTCACAAGTAAGAGCAAAATTGAAAATATCTCAGAAAGTTAGAACAATTTGTATGATCAGGATGACTTGTCATTTAATTTGTTACATTGTAATAAGCAGGATCCAAATGTATAGGACTCCAACTTATTCTGCGATAGGCATGAAATAATTGCAGAGCAAGTACCAAACAATCAATCAATCTTTATGGTTTAAATTTAAAAAGCTGAACATTATATTTCAATCTTTTCATGCCAAAAGACATGACAATATTAAATAGTCCTCAATTTTCTCCATTTTGTGGTTTCCAAAATGATTAAGCATAGGTGCTAATAATGGATTGCTGTATTTACAGGGGAGTGTAAGGCCAGATTTACCAGTAAGAAAGTGCCTTATTGTATAAGATTCAATCCAGACGAAGATAAACAACATTTGTTTGTGGCTGGTACTTCAGACAAGAAGATTATCTGTGTAAGTTTTATAGCATTAAAAACAATATAAAATTTAAAAAAAAAATAGTAATAGAAGTTGAGGCTATATTGCATTTACCATGTCCATATGTAACTAATTTTGGTAGAGAAAAATATTTTCTTTGTAAATACTTGATTTTGTGGTTTTGACAATTCTGCATACAAAGCATAGATATTTTGAATTTCTTTGAGCACTTAAATTCATTGTTCACCTAAACCCAGAAAATCCAGGAAAATAAGTACCCTTCTAAAGAATAATTAATCACAGTATACATTTTATCAAATCGCTTTAAGTTTAGTTTTGTGTGTAAATTTGTAATACTAGAGAACACAAAAACTTCATATTTTGTCAGCATCCTGACCATATTTACCATGTTGACTGTGATAAGTTGTAAAATGTGTGCACTTTTAGATCCTTGATTCCAGTACTTTGATTACTGATTTGGTATGGTAAGTAGAACAATGTGTGTATTCTTATTACATTTTCAAAGTAATTGATAATTACTTTTTAGGATTATTTATTACCAATGTCAAATATGTATTTATTAATTTTTTAGTGGGATATACGGTCAGGTGAAATAGTTCAGGAATATGACAGACATTTAGGTGCAGTAAATGCTTTAGAATTTGTAGATCAGAACAGAAGATTTGTGTCGACATCAGACGACAAAAGTATGAGAATATGGGAATGGTATGTGAAAAATTATATTTTTATTTTAAAATCAATGTTGTCGGAAAAAAGCTTATACTTAAGCAATAACATTATGTATGTGAAAATATTATTTAAATTTGATAAAACTGACCAAAAAAATGTGAAAAAAGTAGATGGGAATTTATCAAAAAGAGAGCAAATCACTTGCACACTAAAAATTGATATGTCTAGATACATCTGGGAATAAAGAATTAGTTGCTTACTTGCAAAGCAAGCAGAATTTCAGAGCAATAGCAATGCCTGTGGGCTCAAAGTCTGAATGTGTGTATTAGAAGGGTCGACATGTCTTCCCCAGGACTGTTGCCTTGTGAAGTAGCACTTTGAAAATCTAGCTCAGCCTATTGGTTTACGACAAGGTGGGTTCATGTCCAAATTGCATTAACATGTTCTCATCCTGATTTGCATACAATAACTGCCACTGGTCTTTAAACACCAATTCATCATAGTTATCATCTTGTAAAGTTAAAGGTTCTTTTGGAAATCTCAATAAATGTTTTGAAACAATTTTAATTTATGTTGATATATATATATACCAGTACATATATTTAAACAAAACTTATTTTTATTTCAGGGGAATTCCTGTAGATTTTAAATACATAGCTGATCCTTCTATGCATTCTATGCCTGCTATTAAACTGTCACCTAATGGTAAGATGAAAAAAATAGTATTCCAATTTGATGTATTTCATGTAAAACCTCTTAGATACTACATGTTTTTATACGACCGCAAATTTTGAAAAAATTTTCGTCGTATATTGCTATCACGTTGGCGTCGGCGTCGTCGTCGTCGTCGTCGTCGTCGTCCGGCGTCCGAATACTTTTAGTTTTCGCACTCTAACTTTAGTAAAAGTGAATGGAAATCTATGAAATTTTAACACAAGGTTTATGACCACAAAAGGAAGGTTGGTATTGATTTTGGGAGTTTTGGTCCCAACATTTTAGGAATTAGGGGCCAAAAAGGGCCCAAATAAGCATTTTCTTGGTTTTCGCACTATAACTTTAGTTTAAGTTAATAGAAATCTATGAAATTTTGACACACGGTTTATGACCACAAAAGAACGGTTGGGATTGATTTTGGGAGTTTTGGTCTCAACAGTTTAGGAATTAGGGGCCAAAAAAGGGCCCAAATAAACATTATTCTTGGTTTTCGCACAATAACATTAGTTTAAGTAAATAGAAATCAATGAAATTTAAACACAATGTTAATGACTACAAAAGGAAGGTTGGTATTGATTTTGGGAGTTTCGGTCCCAACAGTTTAGGAATTAGGGGCCAAAAAGGGACCCAAATAAGCATTTTTCTTGGTTTTCGCACCATAACGTTAGTATAAGTAAATAGAAATCTATGAAATTTAAACACAAGGTTTATGACCATAAAAGAAAGGTTGGGTTTGATTTTGGGAGTTTTGGTCCCAACATAATAAGGGGCCCAAAGGGTCCAAAATTAAACTTTTGTTTGATTTCATCAAAATTGAATAATTGGGGTTCTTTGATATGCTGAATCTAACTGTCATGACTGTGTATGTAGATTCTTAACTTTTGGTCCCGTTTTCAAATTGGTCTACATTACGGTCCAAAGGGTCCAAAATTAAACTTAGTTTGATTTTGACAAAAAATGAATCAGTTAGGTTCTTTGATATGCTGAATCTAAAAATGTACTTAGATTCTTGATTATTGGCCCAGTTTTCAAGTTGGTCCAAATCGGGGTCCAAAATTAAACTTTGTTTGATTTCATCAAAAATTGAATAAATGGGGTTCTTTGATATACCAAATCTAACTGTGTATGTAGATTCTTCATTTTTGGTCCTGTTTTCAAATTGGTCTACACTAAAGTCCAAAGGGTCCAAAATTAAACTTAGTCTGATTTTAACAAAAATTGAAATCTTGAAGTTCTTTGATATGCTGAATCCAAAAATGTACTTAGATTTTTTATTATGGGCCCAGTTTTCAAGTTGGTCCAAATCAGGATCTAAAATTATTATATTAAGTATTGTGCAATAGCAAGTCTTTTCAATTGCACAGTATTGCGCAATGGCAAGAAATATCTAATTGCACAATATTGTGAAATATCAATTTTTTTTTTAATTAGAGTTATCTTTCTTTGTCCAGAATAGTAAGCAAGAAATATCTAATTGCAAAATATTGTGCAATAGCAAGATTTTTTTTTAATTGGAGTTATCTTTCTTTGTCCAGAATCAACTTAAATCTTTGTTATATACAATATACAATGTATATTCACTTTTTACTACCAACTGATAAATTAAAATGATCTTTACCATTCAGTGATAACAAGCAGTTTTTTTACATCTTAATATTTTATGATGTATTTAAATGAGTAGTTATTGTTGCAAACTCCATTAGAAATTTTAATTGAGATTAGTTTTGGAATAAGGGAAAGGGGGATGTGATTAAAAAAATTGGGTTCAATTTTTCTCATTTGAAATTTCATAAATAAAAAAGAAAATTTCTTCAAACATTTTTTTGAGAGGATTAATATTCAACAGCATAGTGAATTGCTCTAAGAGAAACAAAAATTTTAAGTTCATTAGAACACATTCATTCTGTGTCAGAAACCTATGCTGTGTCAACTATTTAATCACAATCCAAATTTAGAGCTGAATCCAGCTTGAATGTTGTGTCCATACTTGCCCTAACCGTTCAGGGTTCAACCTCTGCGGTCGTATAAAGCTACGCCCTGCGGAGCATCTGGTTATAGTTCATAATATTTCATGCATAAGATGATTTTTAACTCAGTCATTTTAGGTCCAATTCAGACATTTTAATATTTAAATATTTATAGATGCAGCCTATTCTTTCACGTTTTTTTTAGCTTCATATTTCTTTTTGATGCTTCCAGTAAAAAATTCACTGAAGTTTTTTTCCGTAGGCAGTGAACCCAACATTACGTTTCTCGTGAAAATCTGTCGATCCCAATATGCATAGATCTGTCATTAAATGCTCAATATCCATGCTTCTTTGTTGATGTTTACATAAGGTGACAATAAGTAAACTATAGCTTCAAAGCAAGACAATTAATTAACTGCCATATTTTCACATTATAACAGACCATAAATCATGCACAGAAGACTAAGTTTATGATATATACATGTATTGATTCAAGAAGTGGATAAACATTATTTCTCACCAGTCACTCGTTTCATATGACTTTAAAAAAACAAAAACAGTAATATTTAAGCTCTATGAATGAAAATCATACTATAAATCAAAAATCCTTGTCAGGTTTCTTGTCTTTTTGTTGAATATATGTTAAATGACAGACAATGACAGGAATCTTTACAAATTTAGACTCCATTTATCTTAACCCTTAACCTTTATGACTAAACAAAATTTGCATAATTTAATATTCTCATTGCTTTTTTTCTCATAGGAAAATGGTTAGCATGCCAATCTATGGATAACAAGATCTGTATATTTAATGTACTTAACAGATTTAAGTACATGAGAAAGAAACTTTTTACAGGTCATATGGTAAGTTTTTGTTGTTAAATAATTTATATCATTTTTTTGTTTTGTACTGTATAATTATAATAATAGTAATAATAAATTCTTTATTTAAAGAGGGTAAACACAGTTAGTTACAATTACTTATCTTCCCTGAGGCATACAATACAAGTAAAAAATAATAATGAGAGAAAGATTTTTTTTTTAAATGTGCACATACAACATATTAACACAATTGTATATTTATGATGGTTTAATGGGCTATTGGTACTTTACGGAACGGAACGGAACGGAACGGAACGGAAAAGAATTTCATTTAAGGTATCCAAAGGGGGCATTTATCAAAATTTCGAAAAATCTTTAAAACAAAACAAACTTTAAAATTTCTGTGTTTTACGGTTTTCCATATACAAATAACACAAATGTATACTTAATCTCATCTTCACAGGTGAAATGTGTAATAATGTATAACATCGGGAAATATTCTGTAGATGAATATGTCGGATTGTCCTGATAAATTATCATGAAATTAACGCATTTGCAAGTCATGCATTATGATATCTAGACTGACCTCACGTCGTCCTTGATTAGAGACAGTGATCAAAATGAATCTGATTTAAACTTTTTAATTTATTTTTCCGTTCCGTTCCGTTCCGCAAAGTACCAATTGCTCTGAGGAATTGGTATTTAACGGAAAAAACGGAAACAGACATCTTTAATGTAATTAAAGCAGTATGATAAAAAAAAATTGTCTGACACCTCTTTTTGCATGAGTGGTATGTGTTTTAGATAGCATTTTCGATTTGATCAATAATAAAAAATTTAACACAAAGGCAGGTTACACAAAAAGTCTTTCTCCTTCCATCGGTAATTATATTTTAAAAAAGAGGCCTTCAACAGCCCGTTCCGACGATGATTAGAGACAGTGATCCAGTTGAATCTGATGTAAACTTTTTAATTTATTTTTCCGTTCCGTTCCGTTCCGCAAAGTACCAATTGCTCTGAAGAATTGGTATTTAACGGAAAAAACGGAAACAGACATCTTTAATGTAATTAAAGCAGTATGATAAAAAAAAATTGTCTGACACCTCTTTTTGCATGAGTGGTATGTGTTTTTGATAGCATTTTCGACTTGATCAATAATAAAAAATTTAACACAAAGGCAGGTTACACAAAAAGTCTTTCTCCTTCCATCGGTAATTATATTTTAAAAAAGAGGCCTTCAACAGCCCGTTCCGACGATGATTAGAGACAGTGATCAAGTTGAATCTGATGTAAACTTTTTAATTTATTTTTCCGTTCCGTTCCATTCCGTTCCGTTCCGCAAAGTACCAATTGCTCTGAGGAATTGGTATTTAACGGAAAAAACGGAAACAGACATCTTTAATGTAATTAAAGCAGTATGATAAAAAAAATTGTCTGACACCTCTTTTTGCATGAGTGGTATGTGTTTTAGATAGCATTTTCGACTTGATCAATAATAAAAAATTTAACACAAAGGCAGGTTACACAAAAAGTCTTTCTCCTTCCATCGGTAATTATATTTTAAAAAAGGGGCCTTCAACAGCCCGTTCCGACGATGATTAGAGACGGTGATCCAGTTGAATCTGATGTAAACTTTTTAATTTATTTTTCCGTTCCGTTCCGTTCCGCAAAGTATCAATTGCTCTGAGGAATTGGTATTTAACGGAAAAAACGGAAACAGACATCTTTAATGTAATTAAAGCAGTATGATAAAAAAAATTGTCTGACACCTCTTTTTGCATGAGTGGTATGTGTTTTAGATAGCATTTTCGACTTGATCAATAATAAAAAATTTAACACAAAGGCAGGTTACACAAAAAGTCTTTCTTCTTCCATCGGTAATTATATTTTAAAAAAGAGGCCTTCAACAGCCCGTTCCGACGATAATTAGAGACAGTGATCAAGTTGAATCTGATGTAAACTTTTTAATTTATTTTTCCGTTCCGTTCCGTTCCGCAAAGTACCAATTGCTCTGAGGAATCGGTATTTAACGGAAAAAACGGAAACAGACATCTTTAATGTAATTAAAGCAGTATGATAAAAAAAAATTGTCTGACACCTCTTTTTGCATGAGTGGTATGTGTTTTAGATAGCATTTTCGACTTGATCAATAATAAAAAATTTAACACAAAGGCAGGTTACACAAAAAGTCTTTCTCCTTCCATCGGTAATTATATTTTAAAAAAGAGGCCTTCAACAGCCTGTTCCGACGATGATTAGAGACAGTGATCAAGTTGAATCTGATGTAAACTTTTTAATTTATTTTTCCGTTCCGCAAAGTACCAATTGCTCTGATGAATTGGTATTTAACGGAAAAAACGGAAACAGACATCTTTAATGTAATTAAAGCAGTATGATAAAAAAAAAAAATTGCCTGACACCTCTTTTTGCATGAGTGGTATGTGTTTTAGATAGCATTTTCGACTTGATCAATAATAAAAAATTTAACACAAAGGCAGGTTACACAAAAAGTCTTTCTCCTTCCATCGGTAATTATATTTTAAAAAAGAGGCCTTCAACAGCCCGTCCCGACGATGATTAGAGACAGTGATCAAGTTGAATCTGATGTAAACTTTTTAAGTTTTTTAGATGAAAATAACCAATCTTCCAACAAAATGACTAAAATGTTTAAAACCAATGCATGAATATCGCCCAGCAAACATCCATGTAATATTTATTTATTGTAGCATGCTAACATAAGAAATCAGAGCTATTTAAAACGTTTCTCTTGTTAAAATGTTTCTTAGGAGAGGATCTGTTTTTGCCAAACTTTTAACAATTATTTAAGAGTGCTCAACTAAATAGAAATTTGTATAGTGAAAAAGTCTTCTCTATAATGATAACAATTATCTTTGCTGTTTCTGAACACCTCAAATATATGTACACAACTCTTAACATGGGCGATCTAATATTAAACAGAATTTTAATTTAACTAAACAAGTTGTACTATTACACCATTGCTCTTGAGGGGATAGATCGCTCACGGCGACTTGAACAGCGCCTCATTATATAGATCAAGATCCGAAATCGGCAGCTTTTAATTATGCGTGTTATATTTGTTTATTGCTTTTTTTTCTAGAAACCGGAAAAGCTGTTTTTCTCGCTTTTTATTGGTTTACATTTAGTAGTGAGTGCAAGTAAAGGGGTCTCTTATAACTTACTATATTGGATGTGCTTTGTTCATTGTTGAATGCCATTAGGCATACGATGTTTTATTGGGGTATACATCTTTATTAGTTCGTCTTTTGATAAAAGTTGTCTCATTTGTAATCATACCCATTATGTCTGCTATGTTTATATAGACTACACTGCATTGGCTCTGCGATTCCAGTTTCCTTCTGTCGTCGTCAGGCAAGTATAATATTACATGAACATTCCTTCTGTCATCGTTGATTGAATTTATTTCCAAAAGAAGAATCATGAAATTTATAGTAGGTTAAACAAAGAAGATTAACACATAAATTTTTATTTATATTCAAACCAAATTAAATCAAAACTAGTATCTCAATTGTTTGTAAAACAATTGAAAGGTCTTTCCTGTAAAATTGATGTTTTCGTAATGTACTTTGTACGACCTTTCGTTTTATATACGACAAGCATACCTTCTGAAACTTTTCTCTTTTAACACTAAATGACCTCATCCGGCTACATTTTTGAGATCGGAAGTATGATATATGTAACATAGAGTAGATGAGCTTTCATTTGATATGCGACAACGCCTTGTTCTAGAAAGTTTGATTTTTGCACTTAATAACCCTATCCAACTAATTTTTGGAGGTCAGCAATTTGATATTTCAAATGTACACATCATGACCTTTCATTTGATATACAACAACCCTATCTTAAAAGAAAATTTATTTTTTGCACTCAATAACCCCATCCAACCCATTTTTGGGAGACGTCAATTTGAAATTTGAAATGTACGCTTTATGTTCTTTCATTTGATATGCGACAACCTTACCATCTGAGAAATTTGAATGTTTGCACTAAATGACCCCACCCGTCCCCCTGGGATGAAAAGGGGGTTTAAAATTTTCATTTTTAAGTAGACTTTATCAAGACCTTCAATTTGATATATCAGATGACCCCATTTGACAAAGTGCAAATAATGATGCAATATATTCCTATAAATAAAAGTTATGAAACTTACAAAGTCAATGCAAAACTTGAAAATTTCAAATTTTTTTTTTGGTGTTTTTTTCCATGGAATGTTTTTGGTATTTGGGCAAACATATAACTATATTAACCTCTTCAATTTCTAAAACATTTTAAGTGGTAAGCTCTTGTTGATTCAGAAATAAACGCCTCTGCTCGCAAAACTTCAAACTGCATTATCTCTTAAATGACAATAGATATCTCAAATCTGTTAAATGATAAATGATCTACAGTTGAAGGACAACATTATAGAAAAAGAATTGGGACAATTTCAAAGTTCACCAAGGTCACAATTAATCATCAAATATATGATGCAATACTAAACTTAAGAACCGGAAGTCATAGAGACATGGGACTAGCACCATTCAACTCAGGACCACTTAACCTTTCAACTATCACAAGGTCAAGGTCATTGTATACTGTGGAGGTCAAGGTGAAATTTCATCATGACCTGACATTGACCTCAAATTGAAGGTCTTGAATTACTGATCATATTTGCACTTTATAGTAGGTTGATATCTGTTACATTTAAAAAGATATACACACAATACTATATTTTTAAGAATCATCCCGTTGTAACTTTTGAACAGACGGTCGGACGTTTTTGGGCTTATTGTATAAAATGTAGAGCTCGTCGAGAACATTTTATGCGCTGTATGTATGCAGCAAAGTCTTGTCGTTTTCCTAATATGTAAGCTTGAAATTGCAGCGTAATTTTTTTTTGCACTCGGTGACCTTTGACCTTAGGTGCATATTAAAGGTCATATGAATTCAAGATTATTGGTGAAGGTTACAAGTCTCTATGACTTCTGGTTCTCGAAATAGAACTTTTCAAAAAATATTTATAATTTTTAAAGGGAAATAACTCCTTATCAGGCTTAGTAACAAATTAATTGTTTATGTTTATAAACATTGCCATCTGTTCTTGTATATGCTGCCATTTTCAAATCGATTCTATCTCTAATACTTTTAAAGAAAAATACAAATAAAAGAAATTGCTTCAAGGGGATATAACTCTTAAAGGGGATGATGAAATCCTATGCAGCCTCATATGGTAATACATCATGATAATATCTCTCTATTGTCTAAATAAGGTCATGATATCTTTTAAAACATTTAGGGGGGGCCATGTTGAAAAAAATCAATAAAAGGGAGATAACTTCTAAAGGGGTTGATGAAATCCTACAAAAGTTCATCTGGCAAAAGTTCATGATGAGGTCTATCGATGGTTCAAATTTGGTATTGATAACTCCAATAGAAGCGGTAGGAGGGCGTGCCAAACAAATGCTGGAAGGAAAAAAAAAAGAAAAAAAAACATTAGAAAAACAATAAGGTCTTTCCTCGGGAAGAGGAAAGACCTTAATTAAAATCCCGTGTCTACTCTTAAAAAGTTTGCGTACAAGGATCTGACAACACTCCGTTTTACTTTCTGTCCTGGTAGTTTTTACATCAGCTAATAAAAATTTAAGCTTTCAAATTTTAAAAGTGTGTATTAATCCGACAAATTAAGAGAACCTCAAAAGAGCTTTAAACAGAAAGTAAAATTGAGCGTTTTCAGATCCTTATAAGCAACGTATCGACACATTTTATATCATCTTTAGGGACGGACCATTTAACTTGCAGAGGGGGAGGCATGCGCGCATTTTATTTTTATTTTTGGGAAGTGGCGCGACAAATTATTTTTTTCAAATTTAACATTATTTTTTATGGTAAATATCCTCTGTCAAATTTTTTTTTCTCCCTTTGCTGGCCAAATTATTTATTTTCTCTATTCAGAATCAACATATTTATTTACGAAAAAAAAACATTAAATCAATTTTCAATAAGGCTCTCTATAGACACAATATTAACAACATGAATAAACATAATCTACTACTACGTTTTTTTTTTAACGACCTTGACAAAAGCCCTTGCACGGTTGATATAAACCAAATCAATCTAGCAATACACAATGATGAATAATAGTATAAATATTAAATTACATAAACAAATACATGAACAAAACGGATTACATGATAGTGTTTTGAGTTTTATTGTTAAAATATATAATGATTTGTAAGTATACTTGAATGACGATACATTTTTTTGATTTTTTGATTTCTTTGGATAGTGAATTCCACACCTTTTGACCACTAAAAGAAAAGCTTGGTTTGTATAATTCTGTATTTGATTTTGGAACAAAACAATTATCTGAAAATGAGAGTCGAGTACTGTATGACTGTTTGCTATTTGTAGTTACAATAAGATTTGACAAGTATTGGGGTACCAATCCATTGTTTTATTCATACATTAATAAGGACTTGTGGTATAATATTCTATTACATGTATTTACTGGAATTATTCCAGATTCTTTAAAAAGTTCAACAGATGGTTTTTGAAAATCGTGTTCATTTAAAATAATTCTAGCTTCCCTTTTTTGTAATTTAAGCAAACTGTCGATTAAAAATGTGTTACAGTTGCCCCATATTGAACAACAGTAGTCAAAATTTGGAAGAATGTATGCATTATAAAATAAAATTCTTGCATTATGATTTAAATATTTCTTGATCCTTTTTAGTAGAGCTAAAGGAAGAATTTACCTTAAAGTTTTTAATAACATATTTGATATGATCAGACCAAGACAGAGTTGCGTCCACAAAAATACCAAGGACTTGTTCACGCTGACTTTCATTAATATATTGATTATTAATGAAGATATTAAAAGGTTCATTACACATGACAGAAAGTTTGTGTTTTGAACATAAACACATGTTCTTTGTTTTGGATACATTGATTAACATTTTGTTTTCATCACACCAATGAGAAATATTTTCTAACACAGTATTTAGTGTCTGGCTATACAACTTTTGTTTTTACCAGTAACAAAAATAGTACTATCATCAGCCAAAAGATCACTGTTATGATTTGGATTACACAAAGGCAAAAAATTAATGAATAATAATAATATGGGACCTTAAACGAACCCTTGAGGTACACCTGTTTTTACTTTTAATACACCTGAAAAAGTATTTGAAATGTATACAACCTGCTGTCTATCAGTTAAATATGAAGTAAGCCAGTGCAGTGAAGAATAAGAAAATCTGTATTTTTGTAATTTCTGGAGGAGCAGTTTATGATGAAGAACATCAGAAGCTTTACAAAGATCCAGAAATACTGCTCCTACTAATTCGCCTTCATCAATTGCTTTTAACCATTTATCTAACAAAGTTGTCATGGCAGTTTGACAGGAATGGTTCGAACGAAAACCTGATTGCAGGACATACAACAGATTATATGTGTTCGTATAGTTCATTAAATAAGTTTTTACGTGTCTCTCAAGTATTTTAGATGCTAATTGTAAAAATGCAATTGGTCTGTAATTAAATACATCATTTTTTAACGTTTATTTTCAAAAACTGGTATGACTTTAGCTAGTTTGAATAATGATGGATAAACTGATTTTTTAATGCTTGAATTAAAAATTTGACATAAGGGAACTGAAATAAGATGAGAAGTAATTTTTAAAAACTTTGCACTGATATTATCAAGACTGCTTTTATTACATTACAGATGCCTGTTTCCGTTCGATTCCGTTAAATACCAATTCCTCAGAGCAATTGGTATTTTGCGGAACGGAACGGAAATCAGATTCAACTTGATCGCTGCGCTGTTTCTAATCATCTTCGGAAGGCCCCTTTTTTAATTTATGATTACCAATGGAAGTAGAAAGACCTTCTGTCTAACCTGTCTTTGTGTTATTTTTTATACGTCCGTCAATTTTGACGGGACGTATTATGGTATACAAATGTCCAGTGTCCGTCTGTCCAGTGTAAACATGTCGCACCGTAACTTGAGAACGACTTATCCAAATTTCATGAAACTTAACATAGTTGTTTCTTATGATGGTAAAATGATCTGTATACTTTTTTTGTGAAAATAAGATTACAACTTTTTGAGTTACGGCACTTTGTAACTAAAACAGGGGTGTGTTTTTTTCACATGTCGCACCGTATCTCAAAAACGATTCTTGATTATGGCTTAAAACTTTAAATACTTCTTAGTTATATTAATCTTAATATCTGTATACTTTTTGGTGATGATTCAAAAGTTCATTTTTGAGTTATTGAGTATTTTGTAAAAAAAAAAGGGGGGGTTTACATGTCGCACCATATCTCAAAAACGATTCATGATTATTGCTTAAAACTTTACACACTTCTTTGTTATATTAATCTAAAGATCTGTATACTTTTTGGTGACGATTCATTTTTATATTTTCGAGTTATTGAGTTTTTTGTAAAAAAAGAGGGTTTGTTTCACATGTTGCGCTGTATCTCTATTGCTTAAAACTTAACAGGCTAATGTTGCGTCGGGTTTCCAAATACATCTTGTTCAATCTTCCTATTGAGCGGGAATAAGGAATGAGTCAGGATATACTAAGCATGACATCCTGTACAACCCTGTGTTATTCAAAAAAGATTTATGTTTTTTCACAAGACGACGGGCGTATCATGCGCTCATGGCGCAGCTGTTTATTTAAATATTGATCAAGTCGAAATGCTATCTAAAACACTTACCACTCATTCAAAAAGAGGTGTCAGACTTGTTTTTATCATACTGCTTTAATTACATTAAAGATGTCTGTTTCCGTTTTTTCCGTTAAATACCAATTCCTCAGAGCAATTGGTACTTTGCGGAACGGAACGGAACGGAAAAATAAATTTAAAAAGTTTAAATCAGATTCAACTTGATCACTGTCTCTAATCATCGTCGGAATGGGCTGTTGAAGGCCTCTTTTTTAAAATATAATTACCGATGGAAGGAGAAAGACTTTTTGTGTAACCTGCCTTTGTGTTAAATTTTTTATTATTGATCAAGTCGAAAATGCTATCTAAAACACATACCACTCATGCAAAAAGAGGTGTCATACAATTTTTTTTTTATCATACTGCTTTAATTACATTAAAGATGTCTGTTTCCGTTTTTTCCGTTAAATACCAATTCCTCAGAGCAATTGGTACTTTGCGGAACGGAACGGAACGGAAAAATAAATTAAAAAGTTTACATCAGATTCAACTTGATCACTGTCTCTAATCATCGTCGGAACGGGCTGTTGAAGGCCCCTTTTTTAAAATATAATTACCGATGGAAGGAGAAAGACTTTTTGTGTAACCTGCCTTTGTGTTAAATTTTTTATTATTGATCAAGTCGAAAATGCTATCTAAAACACATACCACTCATGCAAAAAGAGGTGTCAGACATTTTTTTTTATCATACTGCTTTAATTACATTAAAGATGTCTGTTTCCGTTTTTTCCGTTAAATACCAATTCCTCAGAGCAATTGGTACTTTGCGGAACGGAACGGAACGGAAAAATAAATTAAAAAGTTTACATCAGATTCAACTTGGTCACTGTCTCTAATCATCGTCGGAACGGGCTGTTGAAGGCCTCTTTTTTAAAATATAATTACCGATGGAAGGAGAAAGACTTTTTGTGTAACCTGCCTTTGTGTTAAATTTTTTATTATTGATCAAGTCGAAAATGCTATCTAAAACACATACCACTCATGCAAAAAGAGGTGTCAGACAATTTTTTTTTATCATACTGCTTTAATTACATTAAAGATGTCTGTTTCCGTTTTTTCCGTTAAATACCAATTCCTCAGAGCAATTGGTACTTTGCGGAACGGAACGGAAAAATAAATTAAAAAGTTTACATCAGATTCAACTTGATCACTGTCTCTAATCATCGTCGGAACGGGCTGTTGAAGGCCCTGTTTTTAAAATATAATTACCGATGGAAGGAGAAAGACTTTTTGTGTAACCTGCCTTTGTGTTAAATTTTTTATTATTGATCAAGTCGAAAATGCTATCTAAAACACATACCACTCATGCAAAAAGAGGTGTCAGACAATTTTTTTTTATCATACTGCTTTAATTACATTAAAGATGTCTGTTTCCGTTTTTTCCGTTAAATACCAATTCCTCAGAGCAATTGGTACTTTGCGGAACGGAACGGAAAAATAAATTAAAAAGTTTACATCAGATTCAACTTGATCACTGTCTCTAATCATCGTCGGAACGGGCTGTTGAAGGCCCTGTTTTTAAAATATAATTACCGATGGAAGGAGAAAGACTTTTTGTGTAACCTGCCTTTGTGTTAAATTTTTTATTATTGATCAAGTCGAAAATGCTATCTAAAACACATACCACTCATGCAAAAAGAGGTGTCAGACAATTTTTTTTATCATACTGCTTTAATTACATTAAAGATGTCTGTTTCCGTTTTTTCCGTTAAATACCAATTCCTCAGAGCAATTGGTACTTTGCGGAACGGAACGGAACGGAACGGAAAAATAAATTAAAAAGTTTACATCAGATTCAACTTGGTCACTGTCTCTAATCATCGTCAGAACGGGCTGTTGAAGGCCTCTTTTTTAAAATATAATTACCGATGGAAGGAGAAAGACTTTTTGTGTAACCTGCCTTTGTGTTAAATTTTTTATTATTGATCAAGTCGAAAATGCTATCTAAAACACACACCACTCATGCAAAAAGAGGTGCCAGACAATTTTTTTTTATCATACTGCTTTAATTACATTAAAGATGTCTGTTTCCGTTTTTTCCGTTAAATACCAATTCCTCAGAGCAATTGGTACTTTGCGGAACGGAACGGAACGGAAAAATAAATTAAAAAGTTTACATCAGATTCAACTTGATCACGGTCTCTAATCATCGTCGGAACGGGCTGTTGAAGGCCCCTTTTTTAAAATATAATTACCGATGGAAGGAGAAAGACTTTTTGTGTAACCTGCCTTTGTGTTAAATTTTTTATTATTGATCAAGTCGAAAATGCTATCTAAAACACATACCACTCATGCAAAAAGAGGTGTCAGACAATTTTTTTTTATCATACTGCTTTAATTACATTAAAGATGTCTGTTTCCGTTTTTTCCGTTAAATACCAATTCCTCAGAGCAATTGGTACTTTGCGGAACGGAACGGAACGGAAAAATAAATTAAAAAGTTTACATCAGATTCAACTTGATCACTGTCTCTAATCAACGTCGGAACGGGCTGTTGAAGGCCCCTTTTTTAAAATATAATTACCGATGGAAGGAGAAAGACTTTTTGTGTAACCTGCCTTTGTGTTAAATTTTTTATTATTGATCAAGTCGAAAATGCTATCTAAAACACATACCATTCATGCAAAAAGAGGTGTCAGGCAATTTTTTTTTTTATCATACTGCTTTAATTACATTAAAGATGTTTGTTTCCGTTTTTTCCGTTAAATACCAATTCCTCAGAGCAATTGGTACTTTGCGGAACGGAAAAATAAATTAAAAAGTTTACATCAGATTCAACTTGATCACTGTCTCTAATCATCGTCGGAACGGGCTGTTGAAGGCCTCTTTTTTAAAATATAATTACCGATGGAAGGAGAAAGACTTTTTGTGTAACCTGCCTTTGTGTTAAATTTTTTATTATTGATCAAGTCGAAAATGCTATCTAAAACACATACCACTCATGCAAAAAGAGGTGTCAGACAATTTTTTTTTATCATACTGCTTTAATTACATTAAAGATGTCTGTTTCCGTTTTTTCCATTAAATACCGATTCCTCAGAGCAATTGGTACTTTGCGGAACGGAACGGAACGGAACGGAAAAATAAATTAAAAAGTTTAAATCAGATTTATTTTGATCACTGTCTCTAATCAAGGACGACGTGAGGTCAGTCTAGATATCATAATGCATGACTTGCAAATGCGTTAATTTCATGATAATTTATCAGGACAATCCGACATATTCATCTACAGAATATTTTCCGATGTTATACATTATTACACATTTCACCTGTGAAGATGAGATTAAGTATACATTTGTGTTATTTGTATATGGAAAACCGTAAAACACAGAAATTTTAAAGTTTGTTTTGTTTTAAAGATTTTTCGAAATTTTGATAAATGCCCCCTTTGGATACCTTAAATGAAATTCTTTTCCGTTCCGTTCCGTTCCGTTCCGTTCCGTAAAGTACCAATAGCCGTTTAATGTACATGTACCATTAGAACATGTAAAACAGTTACAGATTGCATGTAGTAAATAAATACTATATACAAATCAAAATCACACACTCTAAAAAAAAGTAATAGTTGCAATCAAGAATAAATATTGTGACTGCCTCAAGTATGACTAACACAAAATGGATTCTTCATTCAGTTAATTTTATTTGACCATTCCAATAGCAGTAACTCAACCACACACATTTTTCAAATGAAGTTTCCTGAAAATCAGTTTGTGTAGCACGTGTGTATGTTTTGGTTAAAAAATGTTTTAATATGAATAAAGGTAAAAGTGATAAATGGTAAAAAAAGTTGTAAAATTAGTTGAATTGCCATCTCATACCCATGAATATTATATTATCTGGCCCTACTTTTAAAATTACATTCAGGGCAAACATATCTCTGTCAAAAGTTTATTAATTAATTTTGTCATATGTCTTTACAGGTAGCAGGTTATGCTTGTCAACCAGATTTTTCACCAGATATGAGGTATGACTTAGTAAATTATTATCACAGCTGATGGGTTTTTCATTGTTTTTTCATCTGTAGATAAATAGTTTTTCCTGAGTTGCATGTAACAAAGGAAGGGTAAAATTTAAGCAAATAAATGGCCTACCTATACCGAAAACTATGGACTGCTATCTTTTATTTTTCCTATGTGTACATGTTGAAAAATTGGCAGAAAGTCTGCTGACATTTGAATATGCCTTTACAAAAAATGTTACAAAAAAACAATTATTTGGTATTTTCAACAAGAGGAAAACAGATTATAATTTTACATATAAATAAAAAAAGCAAATTTAGCACATAAGTCAACATGATATCAACTCAACAAAACATGAAAATAGAAAGAAAAATGTAAGGGTCATCATATTAAAGATCTCCAACAATAGGCAAAAATTGGTACCATATGCTCAACTTCAAATATCCCAGATCTGAGCAAGATGTGAATGAATTGTACATTATTTTTCTTGTATAATTCTGGCATTTTGTTGCTAAAGAGGCTGTACATGTACTCTCTAACCATTATGAAATTATCAATGCATACATTTTAACAAAATCAAAGGAAAGGAACAGCATTTGTCCTGCTGATGCGGCCGTCTACATGTGAAAAAGACCACATCCATCTTACTGCATATTCAGGTGTAATACCACAAAATCATAGTACGTCACATCTGGTTATATATGAAAAAAGGGTAGAAAAATAGATATTCCCTTGAATTTGACAGTTGTAGGTAAATAATCCTACATTTCATTGCATTTAAAAATTTATGGGTCATCAACAAATATCTTTGCTGTTTAAAGCACCATTACTTTTTTATTACACCTTCAAGACAGCCAATTACACCTGTTTGAATTGAATGCTACAAATGTACTAATTATTTTATCTTTATTTCAGTTATGTGATATCAGGAGATGCTGATGGAAAACTTTATGTATGGGACTGGAAAACAACAAAACTTTATACAAAATTCAAAGCCCACGATGATGTGTGTTCCACTGTGTTGTGGCATCCTCATGAAACCTCAAAAGTGGCATCATGTGGATGGGATGGTGTGATAAAATACTGGGACTGAGATGAATGAAATACTGTTATGTCAAATCAGGAAAATCAATGCCTTATAACATTTGAGAGGAAGAAAAAAATGTATCTTAGATGGACTTCCAAAACATCAAGAGAACAATGATCAGATCCACAAAGTGTTCTGGTTTAGTAGTAGCTGAATGTATTACAAATCAATTTTGATGCTAAAATGTTATATCATTTTTATTGCAATCATCACATGTACAGATCATGTTTCAAAAGTCATTCATTTTAATGTGCTATCATTGCTGCAATTTTAAATAAAATACAACTTTACATGTTTCTTATTGATATACATTTTTGTTGTTTAAATGGGAAAAAGGAATATTTACAAATGGATGTCAAGCAAACAGAAATCTAACATAAAACTTGAATTTAGCTATCCCATAACCTTACTAAATTCTCTTTAACCCAATACATGTTTTTCATCAACTGAGTTGGGTTAATGTCAAAGTATTCATCTGAAAGCATCTGTATAATTAATTTTGCCTCTAACCATTATGGTTGTTTGGTGTATTCCAAAAAAAAAATTAAGGTATACTTGATCTGTATGTATGTATCAGGTTCACCATGGTGGAGGAATTTTGACAAGGTTCAACTGATGTCCAAGAATTAATGATAGGTTCTAAGCAATGGCATGAGTACACCAACTACTGGTTTTCAACTATAGTTTGAATTTATAAAAAAAATATTACATTTTTCTAGAATTGCAAGATGGCAAATAAACATTAGAAAGTTCTTTTGTGTTCACCACTGTATCTACTACATGGAAGAGACATAAATATGATATGAAATTTTGTGCACTTCTCTATCAATCTTTACACTAGTGATCTTAATCACTTTGATTCTTGTGTTGGTTATTGCAATGTTTTCATGAATTAATTTAATTATAATACATATATACAAAATTACAAAACTATACAATACTGATATTTAAATTTCTAGTTCAGTACTGATAGTAAGTAAATTTATTTAGTAAGTTTGTGAATTTTATTTTGAGTCAGTATACAATAACAATCAAAACATGAGGTCTAATGAGCTCTTTAAACGACAGCTCATTTGTACTAGGACTTTCACTGTTATATAAATTCTGTAAGTTTGTTTTCAGTTGTTGGGGTACTGTAATTGTTTAAACCTTCAATTTCACTCCCAATTAAAGGCATGTATTGGTTTGGCTGTTTGTGTGATTTAAAATTTGACATTTCTATCAAAGTATTCTCGTTAATCGTTTCATAGTGTGGTGAATCAGGATCATATTTTCCAAGAACAGCTTCATTTGCCATAACGTTATTTGTACCATTTCCATTCAGCGCACCCACCTGATCCTCATTGTCATCTGAACTTGGATTGTTTCTCTTTGAAGTTGTTTTTCTACATTTATTAATGAAATAAATGCAACCAATAGACAGACATATAACAGCAACTCCTGCAGAAATACTGTAGTAGAAACTTTGACCAAAATGGATTCCTGTATTCAAATAAAAATGATTATTTACCCACTTATTTAAGCTGTACCGTAAATCTCAAAACAAAATGAAAACAAGTCAACTAAATAAGTTCCTCATCTACACCAATCTTAGAATAAATTAATCTTAGAGACAACTTGCACTGAAATTAGTGTTGAGGTCAAGTGAAAGTTTTCGAACAAAATAGTATGTACACATTGTCTTTTTACAATTGTTTTCAACCTATCATCTATATAATATTAGTTTAAGGCCATATGTATCAAGTCTGAATAAACAAATACTATTATATAAAAGAAGGTCAAAGACATACAGACACACTCCTGAAAACCAAACAAACAAACATAATCTATTTGTCGATTATGATAATAACAATGATTATAATTAAACATAATGAAATAGTTTGTGGTTAAAAAGAGTAACCGTGTTATTTTTTTTATAAAACAAGAATGTGTCCAAAGTACACAGATGCCCCACTCGCACTATTCCATGGACCGTGAAATTGGGTAATAATCTAATTTGGCATTAAAATTAGAAAGATTATACTATAGAGAACATAAGTTTCAAGTTGATTGGACTTCAGTTTCATCAAAAACTACCTTGACCAAATATTTTAACCTGAAAATCCCACTTTCATTTTTATGTTCAGTGGACCGTGAAATTGGGGTAAAATGTCTAATTTGGCTTTAAAATTAGAAAGATCCTATCATAAGCAACAAGTGTACTAAGTTTCAAGTTGGTTGGACTTCACCTTCATCAAAAACTACCTTGACCAAAAACTTTAACCTGAACAGACGAACGGACGGACGAACGAACGAAGCACATACCAGAAAACATAATGCCCCTCTACTATCGTAGGTGGGGCATAAAAATAAATACATTTACCAAATACGGTACTATTGACATCTTAAACATGTATGTTACTGAAGAAAAGACATATATGCTAAACACTCACCAAGTCCATTGTAGCATTTAAAGTAGGTCATGTAAGTATGACATATGCCAAACTTCGATTACCAAAGATCAATGAATTTTCGTGGATAGTTATCAAAGAACAATTGAATAATGAAAACTTGAAAACTCAATTCTTAAAGCAATCAAGTGAGGATATCGTTTTGTGATATGTGCAATTATTTGTTAAACTCTGTTAAAAAGGGAATAGAATATTGTTTAATTTGCAAATTGTTTACACGGCTAATATTAATTTTTAAATATACGAACCTGATGTTCGATAGTTGTGTTTTGTTGATGTGGTTGATCAGTGTTTCTTGTTTACATTTTTTTATATAGATTTGACCGTTGATTTTTGTTTGAATGGTTATACGCTAATCATTTTGGGGGCATTTTATTGCTTGTTGTTCGGCATGAGCCAAGGTTCCGTGTTGAAGACCGTACTGTGACCTATCATGGTTTACTTGTATACATTAAGACTTGGATGGAGGCTTGTCTCATTTGACGCTCATACTACATCTGCTTAAATCTATACATGTATGTAGACAATATTCTTTACATACCTGTACTTTCAGACGGAGAGGACTCACTTACAGCACTAATAGTATGCTTGTCTGAAAAAAATCAATAATTAAATATAATTCGCAATAGGAACACAAAAGCTGCATGTTAGCAATACATGCAGTATTCACTTTATAGATAAAAAACAAATGATATGAATAAAAGAAAATTCTTGCATATTACTTAAATAATGTAGAACAGAATATATATTATATTATTATTCACTAATTAGGTTCGTTTATCAGATACGACAATCAGTAGGTCAACAATATGTAGTGTAAGGAATTATTGCAAGGTGTACCTGTCAGTCTTACAGATTTCTGCTGATCTTCACACCTTTTTCATGGTTCGTTGATCAATTTTAAGTTGTCTAGTTTTGGTCTGCTTTTTCAATACTTCCGGATCATAGGTCAACTTTCTTAGTGAATGGAATGATAGGAAGATGTAACATATTAAAAAGGTCAAATAAAGAACTAAGTCGAAGTGTATTCATAACGAAACATTCTTGAAGGTTTTGCCAAATACAGCTAAGGTTATATATTCCTGAGGTAGAAAAACCTTAGTAATTTCAAAATTCAAAGTTTTTTAAACAGTTAAATGATAATGATGGGACAACTCTCCACCTCTGTCCTTTCAAGTTCATTTGTTAACCGGATTTTTGAGACACAAATGTCGATAATTAGTTTTGGGTTGTACGGTGGGTGGCCAGGCGGGCGGCAGCCAAATGTTATTCGTGCATTTATTCATGAGCCGTTCAACCAAAGCTTTTAAAATTTTAATATGTTGTTACTGAATACACCATGAAGGTCAAGTTCAATAATGACGATTTTTACTTTTACCGTTTAGGAGTTATGGTTCTTGAAAGATTGAAAAATGGTGTTTTCAGTCGTGTCCGTGCATTACACATGAACCATTCAACCAATTTCAAATTTTAATATGTTGTTACTGATGAAAATTGAGGTCAAATTTGGTATTGACGATTTTCACTTTCACCCTACATCAGTTATAGTTCTTGCGATATTGAAAAATGCAAGGACACAAATAAATGTTAATAAATCCGGTTTGCTGTCGCTCTGACAGCCTCTTGATAATACCATAGCGAGTGTAATTTTGTTTTTCTTATACGTATGCTGTTAAATGTGTGATTGTCTTTATGTTTAGATGTTTTAAATTTGTGTGTTTGTTTTGTTTGGACTACTCGTTTTTCAAAGAACCCTGCACCCTATATCGGAAACTTCTGTTCCAATATTGGACATCAAAATGTAAAACACAAACAAATAAATTTTCGAATAAATTACTTTTTGAAGATATCTCCTTTTATGGCTATTGCTTTATATAAATTTAAGGAGATGTGGTATGATTGTCATTGAGACAACTATCCAAAGTACAGAGTCTCTACCGAAAGTTCAAATGAAATGGCCAAATGGAAGTTTTTAACGACCTTGGCTGGCTATACTGAAAATGAAATGGATTAATATTTACTCGTGTTTTTAGAACAGTTACTAATTTTGCATTCAATTAATTAATTACTTTACAATTTTGGTTCTTTTGTTGCACAGTTTGATCGAATATAGATCTTATATTTCATTGCACACTATCAATGATTATTATGTTCTATTTTACAATCAATGAGTATGTTTGCTTATCAAGTTATGTTTACTGATCTTTATTCTAGCAATATATTATTTTATTTGATCATTCATAAGTCTTATTTAAGATAATTTTATTTCAATCGAAGTTTAGAGGCATAAGTCACACAAACTAATTTATTAGTTTTTGGTGGGGCTCGTGTTGTTTAATTATCCTTAAGTTTTCTATGTTGTGTCATGTGTACTACTGTTTGTCTGTTTGTCTGTTTTTCCTTTTCATTTTTAGCCATGGCGTTGTCAATTTATTTTCGAGTTTGACTGTCCCTCTGGTATCTTTCGTCCCTCTTTTATTATACATGCAAATAAGTTGTGGAACTCTAAAGATGTTTTGTCTAGTTGTTTTTGCTTAAGTTCCATTGGCATACATAGTTCGAATTCAGTTCAAATTGAAACAAAATATCAATAATAGGCAAATAAACGGGAATACTAGCGGGTGATTGGACTAGAACTGAAACACAAGGACATATTTTGCCTTGTCATGGACCAACGGAACCCTGTTATATATGAGAAGAGGATCTTAAACGAATATAAAACATGACACTTTCTCTACACGTGGCACACGCACCAAAGTAACTGTCACAAAAACGACCATTTATATGTGTATTTTTACATCTGACTCAAACAAACGCCGCATCAGCACAAAAAAGCTATATTGCAGCGAAGTGATTTATGAAATATACATTTGGCATAAGGGGGTCTTTCATAACAGTCTATGGAAGACCCTCTTATACCAAATGTAAATTATACAAAAACAAGGGCTTTGATAATAGGAACCTAAAAATAATTTCCCAAAATCAAGTCTAATAAATCATGTTCAATTTATGTTAATACCTAAATTGATTATTTTTGTCCTTTCAGCTCTTATCGAGTTGTCTTGTTGTGTCTCGCACCAGTAAGTGTCAAAATCATGATCAGTGATGTTGTATATTTTAAGATTATAAAACTTTCCGTCGATGAAAGCTTTAAGTCTTCCGTGTCCGCGCACATTTCTGTTTATTTCACCTCCTTGAGTTAAAACTATTAAACCTTTCCTCCAACTCGGTGTTGAGGCACCTTTTGAGATCTCACACGACAGGGTAACAGTACTTCCAACAAGAACATACATGTCCTCGTGAAATATTTCGTCTCCGTGTGAAGCTGAAGGAAAAACAATATTTTGAGTATTTTTTGCAACTTGAGGAACAATCACATGAAGTGTTAAACAAAGATTTACTATCCATAAAAAGAAAAATCACAAAATTACCGAACAACGAGGAAAATTCAAAACGGAAAGTCCCTATTCAGATGGCAAAATCAAAACCCCAAACACATCAAACGAATGGATAAGAACTGTTATATATCTGAGTTGGTACAGGCATTTTCTTTCTTATACGTACAAAATGGTGGATTAAACCTAGTTAAACCTCTCTCTTGTATGACAGTCGCATAAAATTCCATTAAGAATTCGTAAGATGCTTTTAGAGCTCTTGCTAAACGCAACTAAATGTATTTTATAATGTTGTCAACGGTTAACCGGTTAATCGGTCGAACGACCGAATACCGAATACCAAAAACGCTAACCGGTTAACTGGACTTTTTCCAATTTTGATAGGTTTGATATAAATTTGTGTTGAAAATTAAATCATTCAATAGTTATGTTTTATTTAAAAATTGTCGTCGTTGTAATTAGTTTGAAAGATCAATTGTCCAGTATATTGATTGCTATTGTTAATTCTAAAAACATAAAATTAATTATAGTTCGGGGCAGGATCTTTAAGAAACACAATTAGTCAACAAGTTTTTTTAACAGTAACTTTAAATCAGTAATGAGATTTAATTTAACTAATTACTTCATTATTTCGTTTTAGATCTAATATTGTGTAAATCTACATTTAAATGTGCAACCTCCGTAGTGCAAGGGTTAGTTATACTTTAAATTCAAAAATTGTGAAATGCAAACCAATGTGAATGTACTCAATGTATACGTGAAAGTACGAGTAACATGCTGAAAGAAAAAAGCAAACACAGTGAAGAAACAGGTTGACAGCATGTACAATGACCTATAGTTGTTAATTTCTGTGTCATTTTGGTCTCTTGTGAAGAATTGTCTCATTGGCAATCATACCGCATATTATTTTTTATAATTAATCATTTCAAATTGAAACACATCCCATTATTTTCGAAGACAACAAGACAAAAGGAAAGAATAATCGGTTTCAGACATGTGACATATTCAATTCTACGAGATTAAGATTTTTTTTTTTGGATTTTTTAATCTGAAGTTGGTACAAACGCTATAGTTGATACGGTGTATTTGATTATTAAAAGTCAAACTTCGCCAGGAATCCTCACAGACAAGCCTTAAAGGAAAAACTTCAATTCTTAAAGCGTATTTATGACTTTGATGAAAGGTTGTCAAATTGACATCCATACCACATCTTATATCTATGTGTAGGGTTCTATTGATAAGGCTTTCAAACACCAACTTAAATTACCGGTTAACCGGTTAGGCAAAATTGTACGATTTGACAACACTAGTATTTTAAGAACAACAAAACTTAATATAACAAATATATCGATATAAGAATCAAGAAGAAAGATACGTTGACAAAGTTAGCTTTGATCGAGTAGTGTTTCTCCTTTTATTCTGTCCCAATTTACAACAACTTTGAAATGTACACGATCAGTATACAAACCTAGTTGGATTGTATCATGATTGCCTTGCAGAAACTCGTGCACCCAAGATAGTTATTCATGTGGGAAAAAAAGAAACTTGTGTTCGTTAGACAAGTTTGCTCACAATTCAATTTTTGCATGGTACTCCAGGGCTTCCGTCGTCCGTACCAATGATACAAATATCCATCAAAGATAATTATCGTAAGGCCTTCATCAAAGAACAAAGAGTAACCTCCACTAGGCTTCAGGTTACCCAAATACCAACAATACAACGAGAAAACTGTAAAAACAAAAATAAAGAGCAAATATTGCAAATTATCACCAACAACGACTACTGAATTACATTATGTAACGTTTACAGAATGCCACGAGGTTAAACATATTTGATTTGATTACATGTTCGGAATAAAGCCAAACTTTTATTAAAACCTTAAAGTACTCATTAACATATCTCAATCAACAGTGACTGATTTAGTGGGATATAGAGGGTTTCCATCCTCTTTGATGGACACGTTTATTATCTCGAGCATAAAATCGTCCAAAATAGTGTTTGCATCGGTCTGCTTGGCAAGGAAAAAAGTGATATGATATTTCTTTAATCTTTCAAAAACCCTGGATCCGCCACTAATCAATGAAACTTTAGAAGAGATTAAAAGAATTCGAGAAATTCTAGAAACTGAATTGAATTCTGGAGAAATTGGACCTACCTATTTGTCTCAAATGATATCAGTATTATATTCAGTATGAAGCAAAGGTAAAAATTCACATACCTGCAAGTTGATACACAATGAAATAGATCAATATAGTTTGCATGTTATTTAGCATAAACATTATTCTGTATTTCCTATTTCGTTTCATATATTTTGTGTCACCACGTAATTAGCAACATCAGGAAACGACTATTGAACAAACAAGGAAATAAATTAGTATTTATACATGAAATATAATGGAGTCGAAAAGGCATAATTATATTCAAATTAATGAAAAAAAAATATTTAAGGTTTCCCCACTAAACATCAGTATTGTTTGATCTCTACAGAAGACCAGGAACAACTTTTCGATTCTGTAATCGCACCTATTTTATTATATTCATCAAAAAGTTTGGAGGGGAAAAAGGGGTTGGGGGGTTGGAGTGAACGTGGCTGAATTTAAACAAAAGGATGAGAAAAGGCCTCTACAGTTCTGAATAATATTCTCGGTCTTTGGAATAGTACACCAAATATTATGGTTTACGGAAAACATGGTCGAGTTCCTTTGAATATCTCTAAAATAAAATAGGATGGCATCATCCTGTTGCTGAACTCTTTATCTAAAATTTTGTTTAATTTGGCTCCATGATATTAATATCTTGGAACATATAAACTTCGATGTACGAACTTGAGGTAGCAATACACGGTTTACATCTCAGTACTATCAGCATTGGTTCGCACATATACATAATGCATCCAGGGGAAATACTATTTTTTATCTAAAATTGAGTTTAGTTTGGCACCATGATATTAATATCTTGGAACATATAAACTTCGATGTTCGAACTTGAGGTAGCAATACACGGTTTGGAAACAAATCTACACACTGGTATTATTTTAAACAACCATCTTTCCCTTGCTTTCTTACAAATAAAACTTATTGTTTGTGTCATGTATGTGTATATGTAAGGAAACAACATCTTCCATAACTTTGATTTCCAATAGATAACATGTTGAATTCTAATCTATTCTAGATGTAGCCATTAATCTGCAATTATTTGAAACAATGTATCGCAAAAGGGATATAAAAAAATCAGGAACTAGGATTTTCCCTTTCTCTTAAACCTATATTTGTGTGCTTTGTATAGAATTTTAAAATAAAAGATTAGATGTGAAATACCGGAACGTATAAGCTTTCTGCATGTTGATTTATATTTACGAAGGGTGTCCTTACACCGATGATAAAGATTGGTAAAGGTTTTGACTAGTTTGTGATATCGAAAACCCTGGTGTTATTATTTGTTTCAGTAATAGCGAGAGTTCTTTCTTTAAAATCGAATACGTTGTTACATACATGAGCGAATCAAAAAAGTTGGGACATAAACAACATTAGATGGTGACAAGGAAACGTCACCACCCAAAAATGGATAATCAACTATAGGAAATGAAAAATCATCTCTTTTATTAAGCATCCTGTTAAAAATATAGATATCAAGATCCGGGAAAAGGCAGTGTTTATTGTTAGTATAAGCTTTAATTAAAATAATTTCTTGACCATTGAGAGCCAACATATCATCCAAATATCTATAAGTGTTTTTAAATATTTGTATCAGTTGTTGTTTCGGTGGGTCTTTGCTGATTATAGTCATACAGTGTAACTTATAAAATTACAGAAAAAGGCCCGTAATAAGTCGAGTACAGTTAGTCCCCATTGGAATTCCGATAACTCCAATTGACAAAGTCCTTTACTAAAAATTGACCTAAAAGAGTTTGCACATATATGTTCACATTATGCCTAATTCAATGCCCATTTGATTAGGGGTGTGGATTTGTTCTTAATAAGATTATGAGGCAAAATTGTATAAAGGATAGAAAACAACTTTGATCTTTGAACAGATTCAAAATCACCAGGGTATAAGCATGCAATTTATTCTGTTAAATAATGTAAATGGAACAAAAAGTCGCAATTTATAACAGTAAACAATCTTTAAATATATAAAAGAAAACCTAGAAATTAGGAAACATAAATTTCCTTTTAGATAAGTTCATGCACAGTTCTTTTGGAAAATATTCTTTATATACATTTAACAAAAAGTTAAATCACAAAAATACTGAACTCAGAGGAAAATCAATTAGGAAAGTCCATTATCACATGTCAAAATCAAATAACAAAACGCATCAAAAACAAATGGACAAGAACTGTCATATTCCTGACTTGGTACAGGCATTTTCAAATGTAGAAAATGGTGGATTTAACCTGGTTTTATAGCTAGCCTAACCTCTCACTTGTATGACAGTCGAATTACATTCCATTATATTGTCACCGATGTTTGAACAAAACAAACAGACACAACAGTCAAAAGTGAGCAATGCAAAGAAACGTATATTACTTTGTTTATGCCACCACTATGTCAGTCAATTCACCAAATACTATGATAGATTGTTATTCTACAACTAAAATTAAACTTGTAAAAGAGGGACGAAATACCAGAGGGACAGTCAAACTAATAAAATCGAAAATAAACTGACAACGCCATGGCTAAGAATGAAAAAGACAAAAAGACAAAATTAGTACACATGACACAACATAGATCACTAAAGAATAAGCAAAACGAACCCCACCAAAAACTAGAGATGATGATCTCAGGTGCTACGGAAGGGTAAGCAGATCTTGCTCAACATGTGGCATCCGTCGTGTTGCTAATGTGATGACAAATCCGATAAGTATTCTATTCGGTAGTTCACGATCATGAAAGGGAAGGGGATTGTAGTTACGACGTAAGGAACATATCCGATATCATCTGTGAAACGGTTATTCCAAAACGTTGAACCAATTCGTGATGGCGTCCGTAAAATTTACGAAGGGATGATTTCAACGTCACCATTTGGAACTCTTGGTTAAATAGCTTCCTTGTATGCAGCAACCCTCTATCAAGAAAATAATGATAGGAAATACAAGCACGGGAATATTTTATCAATTGGGAGATACCCCGTATGCAGGTGCTGCTGGAATGTTGCTACTTAGAAATGGAAAGTTCACAATTGGAAAGTTGAAATCATCCTTTTTGCCGTGCAGTTTTGTTTTCAACCGACCCTCATTGTCAATTTCTAGATGTAAGTCAAGATATGAGGCCGACTTAACTGTATTTGTTGTATTCTTTATCTCTAGTTCGATTGGATAGATGCGTTCAACATAGTCACCAAATTTTGAAGTATTTAGTGAGAGAACATCATCTATATAGCGGAAAGTTAAGTTAAAAGATATTGCTCACTTCTCATCTTTCTTCCTTTGAAGTTCCGGTATAAAGACAGCCTCATGATAATAAAGAAACAAGACGAGGTGCACAATTGGTTCCCATTTGAATGTCGACAGTCTGTTGAAAAACACGTCCCCAGAACCTTTAAAAATATGTTATCAATCAAGAAATCAAGCATCTTGATAATGTCGTTTCAAAGAATTTTTTGTTTGAATCACCCTCCCTAAGACAAGAAAGTTGTATCGACGTTGGCTATTCTTTTTTATAAAACAAAGCAATACGAACTTCAATTTGTCTTTTAGTTTTGAATATGGTGTTTAATACTAACTTTTGTTTATAATAGATTTGGGTTTTTTAATAGTGATTACAATTATGACACAATTTTTACTACTGTACCCCTTTTTTGACATTTGTACATACTATATAAAAAAGAAGATGTGGTATGATTGCTAATGAGACAACTCTCCACAAGAGACCAAAATGACACAGAAATAAACAACTACAGGTCACCGTATTATGTCTGTTTGTTTTGTCCACACATCGTTGTCAATAAAATGATGCTACTGTTATACAAGTAAGGGCTTAACTAACTATGAAACCAGGTGTAATACACTATTTTCAACATAAGCAAATACCTGTACAAAGTCAGGAATATGTCAGTTGATATCCATTCGTTTATATAAAAAGAAGATGTGGTATGATTACCAATGAGACAACTGTCACAAACCTTAACAACTATAGGTCACCGTACGGCTTTCAACAATGAGCAAACTCATACCGCATAGTCAACTATAAAGGGCCCCAATATGACAATGTAAAACAATTCAAACCAGAAAAATAACGGCCTTATTTATATATAAAAAAAATAAAAATGAACGAAAAACAAATATGTAGCCGTTTTAGCTCTTTCAATAATTGACATCGTATCTCTTCTTACAAAAGCACTATCTGCATCAAACAGTGAGCTAAACATGATTAAGAATTACATTTGATGAGCTTTTATACACTACAATAGATCGTGTTGACTGTTTTTACACGTTTAAATCGAAGTGATATTTATAGATTTGGTTCTATATTTAATTCCTTTGTTACCCAATATACCCGTAATATCTGCCAGGTAATCAATATCAATGCTTTTATCGATGCTATTAAAAAGACAACGTAGATCTTTGAAGACTAGAAGGAAGATTATTAGAATAATATTAGAATGAAAATCGTACTGACAGACACCTTTTGTGTTATTTGGTTAACGTTAAACCTTCATAGTAAGTATAACTAGAAAAATGAAGATTAATTGTAAAACATGGTTATCACAACCTATCAAATTGGGAAACATAACCATTGATAATTCTGTGGTATATTATCATATAGGACGATTTGAAACCCACCAAACGAGGGTGTATTCAATTTGTTTATAGAGATTTTTTTACGCTTAAAACCATTTATACAAAGAATGGAATGTGTTTTTACTTTCAGTTTCGTTTCCAGGTTTTGAAAATATTAGCTTCAACATCGCTGATGCTTAAGTTACAGTATTTTGATATTGCATAACTCATTGTGTTGACTGCATATTCACATTCTTTTTTAATGTCACACACCAAACAGTCCTTCGCTTTCTTACCTTAATTCTAGTACACTATCTAATACCCCCCCTTAATTAATTTGAAATACATAATACTAAACCAGGCAGTGTGAGGAAGCTTGGATATTTATCTATAGACAAGCTATGATGTTTAAACATCAACGTTCAACGTTCTACTGTCATATATTAATTTGTTACCTTTGAATATGTAATACATAACAATATGTTTGCCAACTTGTGATATGGTACTATAATATATATGATCTCCTTCTCATAGAGAATAAACAAGACGACGAATTTTAATTTAATTTTACTCAAGATATCCTGCAATTACTAAATTTATAGGCATCACGAATTCTTACAATGCCAGTTTTTTGGTGTGTTATATGTTGCTCAGTTTCTTTTCTTCAATTTGGGTATTTTAATTCCTTTCTGGTTTTTTTTAAACTTAAAGTTTTTGTCTTTTTCAATCTTCATATGTTTATTTAATTTGCTACTTTTAAATAGAAAAGTAATACACAACAATAGTTTTGCCACCTTGGAATATAGGAGTCTAATTTATTTGATATTTTCGTAAAGGAGAATAATCAAAAAGACGAATTAGTAATTTTATTGTACTTGAGAGATCATACAATTACTAAATAAAGTGAAATATATATTCTTGCAATTCCAGTTTATTCTGTGGTGTTATATTGCTCAATCACTTTTATATACATCAGGTAATTTTTAATTTTGATTTTTTACCTTAAAAGTTTCTGGTTTTTTCGACCTTCCTATGTTAATTTGATTTGCTACTTTAGATATGGAGCAGGATCTACTTACCCTTCCGGAGCAACTGAGATCACCCCTAGTTTTTGTGGGGTTCGTGTTGTTTATTCTTTAGTTTTCTATGTTGTGTCATGTGTACTACTGTTTGTCTGTTTGTCTTTTTCATTTTTAGCCATGGCGTTGTCAGTTTATTTTCGATTTATGAGTTTGACTGTCCCTCTGGTATCTTTCGTCCCTCTTTTAGATAGAAAAGTATTACATAACAATATCTATTGGTTTTCTCTATGTTTTTAGTTAGCCCTTCTGCAACTTATGAATTTGTGGCTTTTCCTAATCTTTCCGGTTTATTCTTATCTTAAATCTAGCTCTTTGTAATAAAAAAATTCAAAGATATTTAGAATATGTATACCAATATGTGATGTATTTAAATGTTTTGCGTGTTCAGTTAACCCGTAAAGTATCACGTACCATATAACAATAGAAATTTGAAGAATTTTTTTTTTATTTGAATTAAAATGTTTTTAGAAAACCGTATAAAGCATATATAGGGAAGACATTGCATAACGTAGTGCAAAGCTAACGTGTTAAAATGAAGGTATATACATGTATACTCAAAAAAGTCCGAAGAATTGCCCTTGACTAATTTATTTTCTTCCCTGCGTTTTTTGTATCGGAACTATTATGGATAGAGAAAAATTACTGAAAGCTAAATTTTTCAACTAAAAAGAGAGTTACAAACTAGTCAACATAACATAAATTTCAATTGCAAGCATTCAGCACTTATTGCAAAGATGATTTGTAAAAGTTTACACTAATGAGTACTATGTAGACCTTTGATAACTATTTACACCAGTGGGTCGATGCCAATGCTGAAAGACGTTTCGTCCCCGAGGGTATCACCAGTGTAGTACTAAGCACTTCGGTGTTGACATAAATAACAAGTATGTGGTCATTTTGATAAATTTACTGTTTGCAAAATAATGAAGTATTTAAAAAAAAACCTAAGGATTTTCTTACCCAAAGGCATAGATTAACTTAGCCGTATTTGTCACAGCCTTTTGGAATTTTGGGTCATCAATGCTCTTCAACTTTGTTTGGCTTTCTAACTATTATGATCTCAACGTCACTGATGAGTCTTACATAGACAAAACGAGCGTCTGACGTATTAAATTGTAAGCCTGGTAACTTTGATAACTCTTATTATTTTTTGGGAAGAAATCATTATTAAAGAGTCAAACTGTCAATAGCAAAGATGTTTAACACAATGCAATCAGCTTATCAGTAAACAAGCAAAACTGTTCACAACAATTAGAACAATAAGAACTGCTAATCAGTCGTCATGGACGAAATGACTTACAGAAGGTATTTCCCCAGAAGGAGGACTGTAATCCATTTTGTCCATTATTGGAGTTAGGGAGTGAAATTATAATCCTGGTACCTTTGATAACTACAAAACCACGCCAAAATAAGGAAGACAACAATGGCTTAATTGTCACACTAGTAGTAAGATCTATTGCTTTTAAACTTATTGCAGTAAAAAGACAATTATACATATAAAATGACACATATTTACTAGTTGAGCTATTCAAGCACTGAGAGGCTTCTTGTATAAGATTTCATAAAATTCCCATCCTAACTGTTTAAGTTAAACAATATGTTAAAAATGTATGGCGGAAAATATTTTACTAATTTTTCATTGTAATTTTCCATCATTCCATCAGATCCACCAAGGAAAATTCATCCCCACTATGAAAATGTCAGATTGGTCAATTTACCATAAAGTATTTTGACAAAAAATAGAAAGTGAAGTTTCAGCCCTAAACGCCTTGAGCACAAGCAATTTATTAAGTGTATTTCATGGATAGGAAGAATGGATTGAAGGTCTATAATCAAAATAATCATGATTTTCCTTTGATTGTCCGAAAAAAACATGGATTCGAAAACCTAATGTTTATTCTGATCGTGTGCTGGTTATCAAAGTTTCAACACATACTATTCCCTGCAGATAGTACATGCACAAATGTTTTGAATTTAAGGTTATTTGAAGTAGTCTAATAACTATTCTTATATCACGTGACTCCGTGATAAAACTCTCGATATATCTTTACTTAGACTCCGAAATCTACATGATAATGTCTGTTAAAATATACCTCCCACGTAAATCCACATGTATCGTAACCTATGTGTAAAGGCTATGTCCATTTCGCTGTGTTAAAAAATACAATAAAAAAAAGCCTACATAACCTTTATTATAATGTTGACGCATGACAAAAAGAATTACTGCATTACAGATAAAAAAAAAAAAAAAAAAAAAAAAACATGTACAAAATCAAAATAAATTAAAATTCGGTGAAATTCCATTAATGTTTTGGCTCATAAATGTCATTTCAAAACATGCGTAATAGCGACATAGCTGATGGGTTTTTAATTGCGTTATCCATCTAAACTTTGTTAATATTGCATTAAAAATAAAATTTTGAGGTGGGTGTTACTTTGTTTCTATTCTATTGAATTATTCACACATTTACTGATTTTTGCAAGTTAACAAAGCGGTTCCTTAGTTATAAAATGTCAACAGTGAATTTGACGGTAGCTCACAAGAGAAAAAAAATTAAATTTAAAAATAGCAAATGTTGGGTTTGAGAGTTAAAAGAATCAATTACATTTTGTCAAGCGGTTTTTAAGAAATTAATCATTAAAAAGCCTATATAACCTTTATTCTAATTAAGACGCATGACAAAAAGAATTAATGCATTAGCGATAAAAAAAAAAAAAACATGTACAAAATCAAAATGAATTAAAATTCGGCGAAATTCCAATAATGTTTTTGGTGCATAAACGTCATTTCAATACATACATCATAGGAATAGAACGACATAGCTGAAGGTTTTCCCACTGCATTAACCATCTAAACTTGGTTAATATTGCATTAAAAATAAAATTTTGAGGTGGGTGTTACCTTGTTTCTATTTGATTGAATTATTCACATGTTACTGATTTCTGCAAGTCAACAAAGTGGTTCCTTCGTTACAAAATGTCAACAGTGAATTTGACGGTAGCTTACGAGAGAAAAAAATGTAAATTGAAAATAGCAAATGTTGGATTTGAGAATTAAAAGAATCAATTACATTTTGTCCAGCGGTTTTTAAGAAATCAATTATGCAAGATACATATTTACTACATTTTTGTACATTTATCTAACAGTGGGTAAAATAGAACAGCCACACACATGCCATACCCAACCTCGTTTGAGTTTTATAATGGTAGTATGAGTCCTATTAGAATAGAAATAACTCATGGAAGCCATCGATTTGTTGTAAATTTACACATGGCATTGGCCGTGAAATTCGAAATTTTATCTTTCGCTAACGCTCAGGATAAAATTCAAATATCTCGCCCAAGGCCATGTGTAAATTTCCGATAAATCGATGGCTTCCATGAATTATTTCAGTCTTAAATCTTATTAGATGTTGAATGAGTCATAAAAAGGCAACTTTGATTGCATATACATATGGGTTTCGGCTAAAATCTTAAAGAAAATCACATTTTTAGTTTTCGTCTGAATCAGTAAAAAGGTTGGCCAATTGGAACCAGGAAGAAATAATTGATTTAAGGTTCTCTCCAAAGATGTCCTCATTTAGCATTTAATTGGAACCGAAGCAATCTTTGACTCATATGGGGCAATTTATAAACGAGTTTGCATCCTCTGACATATTTCAAATGAACAGTGGCATTTTTTTGTATTTTGAACTTTTTTTTAAACCTCTAATTATCATTAAATACAAATACCAATACATGTTTACTAAAAACCTTTGAGATCTGCCAGTTGATTACAAGTACTATTTTTTTTTAATTTTTAATTTGCAGTTATACATGGAGAACTAGACTGGCTGGTTAATGAAAGAGTATCAGGATATGGAGACAATGTGACATTATTCTGTGTTGTTGATGATTGCTGCAAGAAAGCAGCAGGATGGATTAAATTTGATCCTGATTACACAACAATCTTTTTAGATGTGCGGGACTTTAAATATAAAACGTCTACTAAAAAGGACAAGTATGCTGCAACAACTAATAGCACGGGATTCGGTTTAGTTATAAGGAATGTTCGAGAAGATGACTTCAATATAAAGTATTTATGTTCGTACGGTTTCGAAAAAAGCAGTCAAAAAGTTCTTTCCCAGTCCGATGCTTTCATAGGTAAATCCATTTAATCCAAATAACATTTTAAAGATTTGGTTTGACTTAAGCCCTATTTTAGATTTTCTTAATAACGTGTGTACCTAGAGCCCTAAATAATAGATGTTTTAGTTATACATGTTATATTTGGAAAAATTTCGGAAATTCCATTTTTTGTTTTGAATTTTCCCAGTTACATGTACAGAGGTTTTCCTTAATAAAGATTTTTTCATGTGGATTGACACTTCATAGCTTTAAAGTTCCAATACGTTGATTAACGTATTGTTCATGTATGTTACTAAAGATAAAATGTCTCAAAAACATCATTTGAATACCAACCCCAAATTCCCTTTCAATAAATCTTACTCACTTATTTACTACTTACAGTTTGTTTGATATTAAAGTTTTAACAAATGTGTTTTATTTACCTTGATTGTGGCATGTTGGCATGACTGTGAATTCGCATGTCTGTGATGAATGTGAAGAAAGTAACGCTTACCTTGTCAAAAGTGAAGTCTCGCTCCCTTTGAAGTACTTCCAATTCGCCACGTTTATGTTTGTATCTGTTTTAAATTCTTGACTGAATAATCATGTAGGATCTGAACTGACATTTGACTGACTACTGAACTGATAATATTTATTTTAGTTTAAAAAATGTCTGTGTTCTATTATCCGGCGGCTTAAATTGCCTATTAACTTCCACATGAAAAAGATCTTCTGATACTGTCTGGCCATTTCCATCGAAACTTTCGAACAATCCCCCATTAAGTATACAAAAAAAGTTTGTCTGATAAAGCTATCAATCAACACGGTCATAAAGCTAAAAATATAAAAAGTGGTAAAAAATATAGTCACTCTACTATCATTTCTTGAGAAAAACCCCTGAATTAAAATGGACTTCAGTTGTAGGAAATTGCAAGATGAGCAATACAACGTTCTCGGAGCCTCTGGTTAAAATGTATAATTTAACTGTTGATGTTGATTATTTTTCTGACTTCAACACAATCCTCTTACCGTGAATAGAAATCGGTAGGTAATGATATATCGTTTCTGCATAAGGGTTTATCATTTTGTTTTTGCCTTTGCATGCATTTTCAGTTCGTGTCCGATGTATGATCTTAATGTCGTTTTTCGTATCTTTTCTTTTGTCTATTTACAATTTAGGTCTTATATATTTGTTTTCAATTTCAGTTGAATTACATTTAGTTGAAATAGTGTAAGTATGAAATTAATTAGTCACACGCACAGACACTTGTCCCAGAAAATAACTTCCTATATACCTTAATATAACGCGTGTTATGTTATATAAATGTATATATATGTGGTCACACGTATTGGATGAATTATGAATGGAGTATTTGAAATCACAATTTAACACACACACACAATCAGCTCATTGGTATTAGATATTCGCATTACGATAAACATAAAATAGGAAGGCTTGAAAATGCACATCATTTACATAAAAGAAACTATAAGCTCTAGTTATGCGAAACAATCACCAGGAAAAAAAGCTACGTATTCAAAAACACCATTTCTTTTACATAAATAACTTTTTCATGTTCTTATATTTGGAGAAATGTTCAGCAAACAACAGCTACATTACTGTATAAATAAAATATATATATAAAATCCAATGCTTATCGGAAAGCATTTGATAAAAAGCTTGTAGCTGTAGACCGTAAAATGCTTTTCCAATTTAGACATATTTTGTATATTGTAAATGATTTATACCTTGATTTGGGTTCTAAAGCATTGCGTATCTTTTTGCTACATAGAAATTATTTAACATATACAAAAGTAGAAATAAGGATTAAGGATTAAGCAGAAAATATATTATGATAATTCAATGAAGTAGTGTCCCTTTGCAATTTATTTTAATATTTCTCTATTACATAAAAAAAATAATATTAAGTGGAAATTTCTTTTGGACGAAATACGCGTCTTGCGTACACGATTGTAATCCTGGAATCGATCTATGATGAGTTTGTTTGCAATAACTTGGACAATGACACTGCTGGTGCAGGTGGATATCACCTGCCTAGTAGTGATCCCTTTTGTGTTGACATGACTATCATTGATATGGTCATAAATGAAAACTATCTGTTTACAAATCTTAAAATTGGTCGGACACTAAAGATTTTCTACCCAAAGAATAGAACTACCTGAGTTATCTTCGCAAAACCTTTCTGATTTTAGGACCATCAATACTCCTGGTATCTGACGAGTTTTTGTTCAATAAACTGTCATATATGAAATGTCTATACCTTTATTGGGCAATATCTTTGCTTCAGGTTGAATATCATATCCATATAATATAGATTAATTCATTTTGTTTCATATGTATGACGTACACGGTATTTAAATTGATTGCCATTACATATAATATACAAAACAGTCTGTTCAATTTGTTTTCTCGATGTTGACATAAATTTAATCATTAGATATTTGTTTGTTAAAAGTAACGTTTTAAAGTTTTCACATAATCAATCTAGAAAGGACGGGTTTCTATATCACTCTGTAAAAGATGAAACAAAACAAACATTGTGTCAGCATAGTAGGCGTAACCCTAAATGTAAAGTTTCAATTAATGGGATGCTCCAGCTGTGTTCTCTACGAGACGACGAGCTCAAAAGAATCAATTTACATGACAGAAATAATCTAATTTATAAAATACAGAGTAAAACACTCATTTCTTTTTTGCTTTTCGTCATAATTTAAATGGTAGAGGAGTTTGTAATTAATATTCAATTCTTCAACTAGTTGACATGTCACATTTGTAACAAATATCCACCCGCAAAAAATATTCTTTAATTTTATTATATTTCAACTGTATTCTGTATTTTTTCTGGATGATTCGATATATCCTCTTTTACCCAGCAGTATGTCATCTTCATGTCATGACTTGAAAAAAAAAAAAAAAAAAAAAAAAAAAACGAATGATAACCCTAGAATGCAAATTGAAATTTGAATATTGAAATCTTCATTTATTTATAGTATTGGTTCACTTGGATCACTCACGGTTGTGGTTATACTCATTATAGTGACTGTATTTATGGTGAAATGGAGGAATAGATATAACTTTCAACGAAGAATGAGGAGCAATACAGACACGAGTACGATCACAGAAAATAAGTATAGAAAATTATGTTTGATTTGGTAATATAGTTACATATTTGGTATACTATGAGTGAATGAACTGCTGTTTTCCTTCAAATTAAGCTAAAACTAGTTGCATATGTGTGTATATTATTTTGCTTTTTTTTTAGTTCAGCTAGACAACAGGATCCCCTGGTCAAACGGGCAAGTGAAAGTAATTGTCATCACTTGTATCTGTTGACGTTTAACGTTTACGAAAAAAAATCATCTGAAAATACATGGTCAATTGGAACAAAACTTATATCAACCAACCAACATCGTTCTAAGAATACTTTATATATTAAGGGCTTACTCAACTGCCCACACTTCAGTTGGAACTTACATATAAGTTTTGGTAAACTTCAGATTTAGAAAAACAAACAAAGCTAGAAGGGTTTCACAATCTATTTCTTGATTTTTCTCTTAATATTGAAACAGACATATCACTTCGAACTAGATGATGTGACAAACTTCAATTTTATTTTCTTAGCATTTACATTCCTCCTGTCTCATGGTACAGTACGATTGAATCGTCATGACATATCATTTACATTCCTCCTGTCCCATGGTACAGTACGATTGAATCGTCATGGCATAGCATTTACATTCCTCCTGTCCCATGGTACAGTACAATTGAATCGCCATGACATAGCATTTACATTCCTCCTGTCCCATGGTACAGTACGACTGAATCGTCATGACATAACATTTACATTCCTTCTGTCCCATGGAACAGTACGATTAAATCTTCATGACATAGCATTTCCCCCTGTCCCATAGTACAGTACGATTGAATCGTCATGACATAGCATCTTCCCTTGTCCCATGGTACAGTACGATTGAATCGTCATGACATAGCATTTACATTCCTTCTGTCCCATGGTACAGTACAATTGAATCGTCACGACATAGCATTTACATTCATCCTGTCCCATGCTCGGTACTTATACATCCTGTCAATGTGTTTGTATTGTCTTTCATTTTTTTCTGGAGTGTTTTGTATATGCGACTTTTTGTCTTTCTTTGGTTTTTATAACGTGACTCTATACTTTTAAAGATCCCGTCAGTATGATATTGTTCTATTTTATCTCATTATGATATATTTCTATTATGAATTATAAAATACGTTTAACCACAAACGTCAAAATCATTCAATCGCGTAGTGGAATTAACTATTTGTGGATTCTTACAAATTCTATATAACTTTTGGACTATTTTTAATCTCGGTCTATTTCTGAAATTTATTCTTACATACTGATATTTTAATCCTGTATGCTAACATTGCCTATATCAAATTTTAAAATTGGTGTATGTACATTGAATGATAAATATATGTGACGTATAAAAATTTTCTGACGTCAGACACGCGAATCAATGACTGTGTTTGTAGATAGATGTTTTTGTGTTCTGTTAAATTGTCCCTTTTGAAATTGTTACACGATGATGACTGCTGTACCCATAGTTTGACTATTTTTATTTATTGTGTTTGATTAGTACACGCATCATTGTAAATATAACGGAATTTAATGAGACTGACATCAAAGTCAGAGGGTTAGCGCTATAAAACCAGGTTTAATCCACCATTTTCTACATTTGAAAATGCCTGTACCAAGTCAGGAAGATGACAGTTCTTGTCCATTCGTTTTTGACGTGTTTTGTTATTCGATTTTGCCATGTGATTATGGACTTTCCGAATTATTTTCCTCTAAGTTCAGTATTTTTTTTATTTTACTTTTTATGGTACAGTACGGTTGAATCGTCATGACATAGCATTTACATTCCTGCTGTACCATGGTACAGTACGATTGAATAGTCATGACATAGCATTCCCCCCGTCCCATGGTACAGTACGATTGAATCGTCATGACATAGCATTTACATTCCTTCTGTCCCATGTTACAGTACGATTGAATCGTCGTTACATAGCATTTACATTCAAAATTTACTGGTCGATACTGTAGTCACCACTTCAGTTTAATCATATATATCTATTATATTGTCATTTTATAAAATAGATTTTTTGCAAAATTATGTATTATTCATGATAATAATGATGTGTTTGTCCCAGGCGGATAACCCTGGCCTCACAACTTTTTGGAACTTTTGGTCCTCGGCGATCTTCAACTTTGTAGTTGTTATGGCTTTCACACTTTTTACATCTAAGCATAGTTTTGTGTGGACGTAGCGTGCGTCTGGCGTATAAAAATATTTTTTAACCTGTAATTTTTGACGGCTATTATTCGTTTATTTCTCTGTCCTATTTTTTCTTCCATTTATCTGTTTATTTATTGTAACCCTGTCGTGTAATGTTGTCATTTTAATGTTATAATTAACACTGCCATTAACGCGGGAGGTTTGGCATGCAACAAAACCAGGTTCAACCCACCATTTTTTCATAAAATACCCTGTACCGAGTCAGGAAAATTGCCATTGTTACATTATAGTTCGTTTCTGTGTGTGTTACATTTCGGTGTTGTGTCTCTGTTGTGTCATAGTTCTCTTATATTTGATACGTTTCCCTCAGTTTTAGTTTGTAACCCGAGTTTGTTTTTTCTTTATCGATTTATGAATTCTGAACAGCGGTATACTACTGTTGCCTTTATTTATGACTGTTTTAAACATTGAATGATTTTGTACAACCTACATTGAATTCTAAAATACTTTAACCTAAGCTTTTACTTAAAAACAGCTTAAAAAGGCTTTCAAGACATAGGAGTTCTGTTGACCCATAGTGAAATTTCTTGAAATATGTGTATATTATGACGTAATTTTACAACGTTATATATGATGAAAATAAGAAGACAAATCATGATTCCCAGCGAGACAATTCTCCACAAAAGACCAAATGACCCAGATGATACGATTGCCAATTAGACAACTCTCCTCTAGAAACCAAATGAAACCGAAATTATCACCTGTGGGTCAACAATGACACGAATGAGCAAAACCCACACTGCTTATTCAGTTATAGGTTCCGATTTGACAATGTGAAAAAATTCAAACGAGAAAACTAACAGCCTGATTTATTTACAAAATTATGAGAGAAAAACAAAATGTTGATGTGCTTAACTGCTTTGAAGGTGCCGAAGTTGTTTATCATGCAAATTCATTCCTATCCCTTGATTTATGCATTTTCTTGATTCTTCCAACATTAAAATCTCAAACTGTATTTCAATTTACTTTTTTTTCTAAACTTTTACAGGAATCCCATTAGTTAAAAATACAGTTGAAAAATCTTTTAATGAATGTCATAGTACACAAAGAGAACGGATACAACATGGTAGGGACTTTTAAACGGAAATACGAATTTAGTAGGTGATTAAAAATGAAAATAATGATATATATTTTTAATAGCGTTCGAAGCTCTTTTCTGGATTGACCATCACCAGGAACGCTCGATGTCAATGGCTAATTATCACACGGTACCATTATAGTCAAATCCATTTAAGGTCAACTTTGCCGGAGGGACTTTGAGATTTCGTTTCTATATAAATCATAAATCAAAACTACAAATTATGACATTCCCGGAGCACTGACTACTGAACTGATGACACCAATGTGGACTTAATAACTGCTTTAAACATTGAAAATAATACTTCATATTTGTCTGAATAAAATAATTAAATACCTTTTGATGAATTATTTTCTTGTGTACGACACAACAGGTTTAGTTTAATATTTTTCAAATAAGATTTAAAAACCAACTGTCTTTGAAACTTATTGCGTTTGACCGTTTTCACTTTTAATTAAACATTAGTTGATTAAATCAGCAAAGATGTAAGTTAGACTGTTCCTAATGAAGCAATATCCAGATTCTTTGTTGAAACTGATATGTCCTTCTGCTCTGCAGTGGGATGTGATATTGTTATTTTTATGTTGTTTGTATATGAGTACCGTATCACACATAACGAAAGTCCGATATTTTATATTGCTACACTTCTGTTTCTTTGGTAATTTCAGAAGGTCAACTGGATTTCCCCACATCATTCTTATCCAACTCGGAGGAACACTATTATTATTCCTTCGTTTCCATACGACAGCCCATAGATATTTGGTTATTTATCAGTTTCTTCTCGTTATTATGTCTGCTCTAATGAAAGTATGGTGAACCTTTTTCTACTTAACTAATTTGGAATCATGTAATCCCGAACAAGAGGCAGCCGAGTGGTATAAGTAGTTAATACTGTACTCACTAACCAGTCAATACTGAGGTTGTGAGTTCGAACCCGCTCGTATGGGTGCACTCGACCACAATCTTAATTGACTAAGGTTGTCAGTGTCCCTATCACAGGTCGGTGGTTTTCTACGAGCACTATGTTTTCCTCCATCAATAAAAAACTGACCGCCCAAAAGTAGCGCTTAGAAGTGGAGTTAAAACACATACAATCGTTAATTCATGGTCGGAGATATTATGTCATCCATTTTTATTTTTTTTAAATTTTTTTTTCCTCGAACGAAAGTTGGATATTTTGATGTCCTTTCTCAGTTTTTCCGCCAAAGGCTCAGTATTCAGCACTTTGAGTGACATAAAAAGTAATTTGCATGTGAATTTTCTGTAAATTTACTATTTATGAAATACTAAAATTATTCAAAACACTAAAATTTTTCATGCACATAGACTGATTATCTGACTGATGAATCTATGAATCTAAAGTATGAGTTGAACCATATTCATACAACTTCGCAACCATGTTGACTTACTAAGGAACTATCAAGATGGATCCTACATTTTACGGGAATGTTGTAAGCCGAGCCCGGAAATTTAGAAACGATCAAAATAAATTCTGCTTAAAGGTTACATGTTCAACACTGTTAACAAATTTTGGAATATTGTTTTTATGAGTATTAATATTGATTTTGTCATTCGTTAATTAAATCCATACTATATATTACACATATGCATTCTCATGGTACTACAGTTTTCCAATACCTATATTTTGGCATTGCACAAAGTCATGTTTATCTCTTACTGTTCATAGCGTCTTAACACTAAATCCATTGCATGTTTGATGTATACTGATTGATATTTTAGTCTCAGATACATGTTTTGTTTTGAATGTTATTATTGGCTTTGAACTAGGTGTCAGTAAATATCACCAGCACCGTAGTCAGGATTTCTGTTTTGACTTGAGTGATCATTGATATGTTAATAATTATAAATAAACTGTAAACAAACTTTGAATTTGTGAAATACTAGGGCTTATCTATCTCAGGAATAGATTACCTGAGCTGTATTTGGCAAAACCTTTTTGGAATATTTGGTTCTTAATGCTCTTCATCTTCGTCCTTTATTTAGCCTTTTTAACATTATTTGATTCGAGCTTCACTGATGAGTCTTTTGTAGACAAAATGCGGGTCTGGCGTAAAGATAAAATTTCAATACTGGTATCTATGAAGAGTTTATCTCAGATCTGTACTGAGTGTCTATATGTTTGTGGGATATATAAAGACCCGTCCATGTTCACTCTGTTTTTTGTTAGATGTATTTCTATTTGTTTCCATATCACAAACTTATTCAATCCAGCAACATTTTATATGTGTCTGTTCAAAGTCAGGAGCCTGTAGTTCAGTTGTGGCCGTAGGGAAGACATAGGATTATATTGAAAACTTTGTGAATTTTCATAAAATATGTGCAAATTATGACGTAATTTCACTTGTAAAATATAACGATGTATAAACGCCATTTCATGATTTTATGTATTTGCCTAATTATTCATTAAAGTCGTTTTCAAAACTTTATTTCTATTTTTTTCCAAATTTTGCAGCTGAAGTTGTTTATCAAACTGCCGAAAACTCGTCTAAAGATAGCCACAGTACAGAAGCAGAACTATTACACAAGGACGATAAGGACTCTCACACGGGAATACAAAGGAAGTAGGTGATTTAAAATCAGAATTATCCTTTATGTTTTTGGCGTCTGAAGCCCTATTCTGAATTATTTGGTTAGTTATAGTTATCAAAGGTAATTAACCTTCACATGAAACGCTCAAAATCATTAACTTGAAGGACAATGATCACAAGCAATGATAAAAGTCAAATCCATATGTTAAAGGACAAGGTACGTTAAGCCTCCTTTTTAGCCCCACTATTTTCTCATTTTTCAAATTCTTTTTCGGATAAGCTACTTATCATGTTAAAATATTCCCTGAAGTTTGAAGTTTATTTGAATGAACCTCAAAACCACTAAATTCAGCAAATGGGTGAGGTGATAGGGGTAAAAGGGCACCAAGAACACCAAAAGAAGGAAACAGTACGATTTTCGGCCATTGTTTCTGAAAAAGGTGAGGGGGTAAACTTTCCGGTTTTTTTTCTTCAAATATTGTAACTATTATTCCCTTTGGAGGTGTTACGTACAACCAATGTTTAGGTTTTAAGTGCCTGCACCAACGTGACCCACGTTTTTTTTTTATTCCAATGTCATTAGCCCTCTTTTGCTGTCTAAATAACCATAATTTTCTCCAGGTCAAGTAGGCGCAGGCTATTAAATTTTAAGAAACAAAAATATGATAAGTAGCTTTTCAAAACAAAATGTGAAAAAAAAGAAAATAGGGGGCCAAAACCAAGGCTTTTCGTACCTTATCCTTTGGCTGAGGGATTTGGAGCCTTAGTTTCTAAAAGATTTATAAATTTGTCAACAAATATTTAAGTATGGTATGTTACTAATCATTTCAGTAGCGCAGCACCGACTACTGAGCTGATGATGTCCTTGTAGACTTACAATCACTGGTATAAAAATGAAAGTAATATTTTATATTTGTTTGATTAAATCATTATATATCCTATTAATAAATGTTCTTGTCTAAAACACAACTGGTTTAATCTAACAATTTTTTCAAATGAAGATAGTGAGACTTATTGTTTTTACTCAGTTATTATTAACTCGCATAAACCAACTGTCCTTGAAACTTATTGCATTTGTTCGTGGGAGGAATAAGGAAATGCCTGGACCAAGTCAGGAATATGATAGTTGTTATCACTTCGTTTATGTTTTTGAGCATTTGATTTTGCCATTTGATTCGGTATTTTTGTGAATTTACTTTTTTTGGTATTTCCGAATCTCTCTTTTCTTAATTTTAAATGCGGATTATGTGAAGTCCGATAAGATATATTGCTACACTTCTGTTTCGTTGGTAATTTAAGTATGTCACCTGGACCTAATGTCGAAAAGAAAGTAATATTATTTTTTTCTACGTTTATCACTATTTGTTTTACGATCGAACGCACGAAAATCGGACGGCATATGTTATTCCTTCGTTTCCTTGTTTTGATTGTAGTGCCACTCCAAATGAAAGCCAAGATATTTTGTTATTCATCGGTTTCTTCATTATTATATCTGCTTTAATTAAAGTCGGTTGACCTTTTGCCACTAAATTAATATGGTGGTATCAAGCCACAGTCGGTGATATATTGATATCCCTCTGTTTCATTCTCTTTATCATTATTTTACCTGAAACGGCAGTTGGAAATATAGTGTCATCTTTCTTGTTCTTCAGCCCAGTAGCCAGCAATGTGTGCTGACATGAAAACTCATTGAATTTTCTTTTTCTTTAATTGACTATTTATGAACATTTTTTTGTTTCTTATATATCTTCATTCCCATAAAGCCAATGCATTACCTCGGTACAGAGATAACAAAAAAACAAACAATAAATACTTACAATATGTACAACCAGGCATTGGTAGTCTAAGGTGTATTTGGTACAACTTTTCTGAAATTTTGGTAATAAATTTGGTTTGATTTGAATCCCACTGATGAGTCCCATGTAGATGAACCACGGTTATCTGGCGTACCAAGTGATAAGAAGGGTTTCTTATATAAGTCTTTTAAATGACATGACCCATCCTTATATAAATAAACCACCATGTGCGCCATAAATTCATAGTTACTATCAAAAAGAGCAAGAACAAAAGAAACCTAAAGAGTGTTCCAAACCTAACAAAACTTAACACATGTGTTTGGTGTTATTTATCTTTTCAATTTTTTCCCACCCAGTTTTGATTTTTCTACTAATGATTTTTAACAGTCCATTTGGTATCTTTTGTCCCTTCTTACTTCATTCATAAAAATTCCGGCAAGCACAACCTTAACCTTCAACCATCATTAATGCTATTTAAGATAAACTTTGTTTCTTTGTCTAGAATTTAACAACAAATGTGGTTAGACCATTCGTAGTATTAAACAAATGGTGTACGTAAAACAAATACATTCGTAGCATATAATGCTGGTGTCGGAGCATGAACTTTCAGTCCGATTTATTATGCAATATTGACAATACTTCAATCTGTTATCGGTGGGAATCAATAAACGATCAAGAGTGTATTTCTTTCTAACCAAATGTTTGAAAACTATGTGTTCTGTTTGTTATAGTTTGTTAAACGTTACAAAATTCGAAACAAATGCATCGTTTAATCAGTTTTTACTGACCTTGTTTGAACTGTCAGAAACTTATTACGCGCGGAAATAGCTTCTGTAGAAGATGTTTTAGACAAAAATGATATCTGTGAATATACAATGTAATTGTCAGTTCGTCGTCTTAATGCAGATGACAGTACTGACAGAAAGAAGGGCGTATACCTAATATCCCTAAATTTCAGTAGTTGTTGACATTGTTTTGAGTTACGACAATCAGGATTATGCCTCTCTTTCTATCGTTAGTGAGAAAAATATGAATAGATAATTGACTCAATGTTTAAGTAAGAAAGAAATGCAGCATTTGTACTAACTAACGATGAACAACAATCTATAAACGTATATTTAGCGAGTGTATAGTTTGTCGAAGTTTATGCAAACTTTGAAAACGTATGTTAGAAAGAAATGATATAACCGTTTGTAACGTTTGTGTTCGAAAGAGATGCACTCAAAATGTGCTTTAAAACGTTTATATTTCTAATAATGAGCAACAACATCATTTAAAAGTATTGGCTAAAAGGTGTTTTATTCAAACAGAAACATAGCTAGTGTTTAATAATTGCGCTGAATTTATATAACACTTATCGATGTTGTTTAATTTTTTATAATTTTCTTTTTAGATAAACAGAAGGTAGTGTTACTGTCGACAGAGTCGGAAGAAAGTGAACAGAAGGATTCAATTGTTCAAATCTTATGTTAAGAACACAGTGTGCAAGATAATATTACACAAAAAGATATCATTCTTGACCATCAAGACGTCAAACATGTAAATGTGGTTTCCTTAGATAGGTACCAGCAAACATTGTTATTACTCCACGTTATGTATGTGCATGTCCCAAGACAGGAGCCTGTATACAGTTGTAGTCGTTTTTTGCTGTATGCGATATATTGTTTACGTTTATTATTTAGTACCTAGCCCAGGCATTTGGTTTGTCGTTCGAATCGTTTTACATTTGTAAATTCGATATTGTTTATTTATTTCTATGCGATATGAGTTTTGCTAATTGTTGATTTCAGTAAGGTGACATAAAGTTGTTCAATATTACGCTATTTGGTCTCTGATGCAGATTTGTCTTATTGGCAGTTGTGAAATCTTCTGTATCTTACTAATACCATCTCGAGCAATGCAAAAGGTATACGACGATACCAATATAAGTTGATTGGAGAAATGTTTCTGACTGAAAAGTTTTACCATGAGTTTATTTCCAAACAACATTAAAGATTGTAATATTCTTTTAGAGTTTTAAGCACAAAAACTTATGAAACTGGAACGAAAAGTAACGTCGATAAATAATGATCTTGACTCATAAGAAAATGTTCAGGAAATCAAGATCAACATTAAGATTGTGACTAGCTCTGAATCATTGAACTTGGTTAATACAAACATGTGTGTAAAATCGGAACCTTTTATATATAGATTACTTTTTTGTGATAATAACATACAACTTTATATATAGATCAAGTCTTATTACTTTTTTTTTCGTGTATAATTTCTTAGAAAATCAACAATCTTGAACCCATATAAACAATATAATTAAGTGCCTAGATATAAGAAGATGTGGTATGAGTGCCAATGAGACTGTTTATCAAAGTCATAATTTGTAAAAGTAAACCATTATAGGCCAAAGTACGGTTTTTAACAGGGAGCATTGGCTCACACCGAGCAGCATGCTATAAAGGGCAAAAAAAAAATACTAGTTTTAAATCATTCAAATGGAAAAACTAACCGTCTAATCTTTATATAAAACGAGAAACGAGAAACATTTATAAACCACATCAACAAACGTCAACCGCTGAACATCAGGTTTCTGACTTAGGACAGGTGCAAACAATTGCAGCGGATTTAGCCGTTTTGATAGGTACCAACCTTCAGAAATAGTATAACATTAAAAAGACACACTATAAAATATCATTTGAAATGGCTTGACTCATGCCTGTTTCGTACACCGTGTCATTTTTCATATTGTGTTAAAAATATTCAGAATGTTTATATTTTGATAAAAAAAAAATGGACCTATAATGGTTGACTTTTACAAATTGTGGCTTAGATGAAGAGTTGTCTTATTGGCACTCATGCCACATTTTATTATAAAAATATATAGCCACTCAATTAAAGTTTTTCAACTAACTGTGGTCTGAATCTAAAGTTGATTTCCAAAATTGTAAATCTCAAATGGTTCAGCTTGACCGAGGGAAAATATCCTCTGCAAAGCTCAATAGCTTCGACGGTGTCCCTTCTAGTATTTCTATACTAAGCTAGAAATGAGGTGATGTAACTTTTTTGCATGTTCTCATGCTCAATCAGATCTTGTGTCCGCCGCCATTTTTACCAGGCGATAACTACAGCTATTTCATCGAAGTGTACATGACCAAACAGTATTTTGTGCTACGTGTACATACCCCAAGCAGTTTGCTTTTCTTAATTGCTTAAAACAAAGGTTCCTGAATATTTAATCTGTCATTGGACAATACGCAAAAATGAAGACGTAGATATTTTCGAATCGGTTAAGGCAATGAGATCGTTTATTAAATTAAGATTGAAAATATTCAATTGGGATTATGAATATACATGCTAAATTGATTTTTTAAGACATATGTATCGTTAAACACCTGTCCAGCCTCCAGTGCATATATGTTGTTTACATACAGACACTGCACCAAACAACACCGTGTGTGTATGTTTGTGTGAAATCAAATAACATCAACTGCTTGACTAAGGTATTAGTATTGATAATTCACTTGGAAACTCAGTATAAACTCACTACGACACTTAAAAACCATTATGTCATGAATAACGTTAGTTCTGTTCTATGTTCGTTTTTGAATTTTAAGCAAAGATAGAAACGGGATCTTTTTATGATATTATTACATAATCATTTTTATTTTGGCCTTTGAATTGGTTCCAGACTTGTGTTTTTACCTGAGGTATCGACTCAAGTCAATTCAACTGGCCTAGGACCAATAATAAGGCAAATGTAGAAATAATCAAGTAATGGTATTTTCATTAATTAAAATATTGTGTTTAGCTGTTTTTATTTTTGTGTTTTACTTATTTTCACTGGATGTTTTCTCCCTAAAAAAGCAAAGAATGTTTGTGTACAAAATATTTGCCATTGTGCCATTAAGTTTTTATCTGTGCATTAATATTGTATTGCCTAAGACTTGGTGGCGGAATCTGTTTGCCTTATGTTTTTTTTTAATAATATGCAGACAAACTCAATTCTTTTCGAATGATTTGCAAAAATATGCGTTCTTTCTAGTTGATGTCATCAGGTATGGTTGTCTTTTTATCTTGATTTCTCAATAGGAAATTCAGAGAAAAACCAGAAAATTTGACTCCATAATCGAATTTATCTAAAGAAGAACTGAGATCAGACGAACCATGAATAAGGCAAATAATTAATAGATCAAGATATGGATAAATCGTATAAGAATTACAGTTGCTCTTGAACAGCTTTGGTAAATATCATATCTTTGATAACTTCATTTAAGTATAAAAAATCATTTCAGCCCTTTTCTTTTCTATAGTAGGTCGAGGTATCTGAAAGAAAGAAAAATATACCAAGGAACGCATTAACTTGTTATAGTTATCTTTTGATATGTGATGCTCATATACTCGAGATTGACATAAACTCTAAATGGCAACATATGAGTGAAATTTATTTGTAAACAAGTGACGACATCTTAGATTACAAAAATAAAGAAAGAAAGGAATGGATATCTGAATAAACCTGGGCTCTAATTATGGAAAGAAAAGTATTAAAATAAAAAAAACAACCAAGCAACAGGAGAACGACAAGAGGGAATGAAAGATCTATATAACAGTGAGGAAAAAGAAGTGAAAAAAAATGCAAAGGCAGACAAAAAGGCATACATAGATAAACTTATCATAGATACGAGGACTAAATTTTATATATACGCTAGACGCGCGTTTCGTCTACAAAAGACTCATCAGTGACGCTCGAATCCAAACAAGTTTAAAAAAAAAGGGCAAATAAAGAACGATGTTGAAGAGCATTGAGATCCAAAATTCCTAAAAGTGTTGCCAAATACAGCTAAGGTAATCTATGCATGAGGAAGAAAAGCCTTTGTATTTCAAAAAAATCAAAATTTTGTAAACAGTTAATTTATGAATATAACAATATCAATGATAATTCATGTCAGCAAAAAAATTGCTGACTACTGGGCTTGTGATACCCTCGGGGAAACAAATCTCCACCAGCAGTGGCATTGACCCAGTGATTGTAAATAAACTCATCATAGATACCAGGACTAAATAGACGCTCGTTTCGTCTACAAAAGACTCATCAGTGACGCTCGAATCCAAAAAAGTTAAAAAAAAAAAAAAAAAAAAAAAAAAAAGGCCAAATAAAGTACGAAGTTGAAGGAAGAGGCTGAAAATGCATCTAAAGTTGGAGATATGAGAAAGCCATATAACATTACAAAACAACTAAGTGACAGGGTAAATACCAACAGTACTAACATCAAAGATACAGATGGTCAGACAATATGCAAATTTGAGAAACAACTGGAAAGATGGAAAGAGCATTTTGATGAGGTGTTGAATAGGCCTGAACCATGAAATCTCAGTTGACAGGACAGAGGAAGCTCCACCACAAATAGAAATAGAAATAGGACCCATAACAGATGATGAAATCAACGCAGCCATTAAAAAACTTAAAAACAACAAAGCTCCTGGGGTAGATGGCATACCAACAGAAGTACTAAAATCAGACATAAATCTCAACTTAAACATCGTACGTGATTTGCTGAATGAAATATGGGAAAAAGAAATACTACCTACTCAGTGGAAAGATGGTATCATAATAAAACTACCAAAGAAAGGTAACCTTACAGATTGTAACAACTGGCGTGGAATTACTTTACTATCAGTACCTGGTAAGATACTTTGTAAAATAATTTTAGAACAAACCAAAGACAAAATCGATTCCATTCTACGGGATGAACAAAGTGGATTTAGAACAAACCGTGCATGTATAGATAACATCCTCATACTGAGAAACATTATAGAACAAGCACTAGAATGGAAGTAACCCATATATATAAATTATTTGGATTTCGAAAAAACTTTTGACAGCGTCCATAGAGAGTCACTTTGGTTCATCATGGGTATGTATTGAATTCCACAGAAAATAATTAACATCATTATGGAAATGTATGATGGTTTTAGATGTGCAGTCAGACATGATGGAAAACTATCAGATTGGTTTTTAATAACATTTGGAGTAAGACAGGGATGCATAACATCTCCCTTTCTCTTTATATTGGTGGTTGACTGGGAAATGAAGAAGACAACAACTGAAAATCATGGTAAACAGTGGGGACTAACAGCATTTTTAGAGGACATGGACTTTGTTGATGATATCAGCCTCTTTTCTCATACACATGAACACATGCAGAAAAAGACAGATAAGTTACATGATAACATCAGAGGCAGCGAAAGTAGGACTAAATATTAATGCAACGAAAACTAAGGTGATGAAGATAGGTACAAAGAACAATAAAGCAATAACAGTGTACGGAAAAGTAAACTAATTCAATTATCTTGGTAGTAGAGTTAACGCAGAAGGAAGTATTGAAAAAGGAGTTAACATCCGTATTGACTTCTGCATTCACAAACCTGAATAACATATGGAAAAACAACAAAAAATCCAGAAAGACAAAGATCAGATTGTACTTGAGCAATGTTAGATCAGTTCTGTTGTACGGTTCAGAAACAGGGAGAACAACCAAAAAAGTAGAAAGTCGAAGGACGCTGTTTGAGACGAATAATTAACATCAGATGGCCAAGTGTAATTTCAAACAGTGAACTATCAGAAAGAACAGGTGTGAAGAATATAGTGAATGAGATCATGAGAAGGCGGTGGAAATATATTGGACATATACTGCGAAGGGATAACAACCGGCATGTGAAAAAGGTATTGACATGGATACCACAAGGAACAAAAAAGCCTGGAAGACCGAAAGGCACATGGAGAGGAGATATAGCAGCAGAGAATAAAATACATGGTTACACAGGTCCCTTGTTGATGCCTTATGTGGTAAAGAACATGAAGAGGATTAAGTAAGTAAGTAAGTAAGCTCATATACTTACTAATGAATTATCTATCCGTCACTACAATTATAGATATAGTTTTTCCCTTGTCCGACAATGTGCAAAGTATATTACAAGGTTTTAACTCTCTAAGACAGAGTTGACTTTAGATGAATTTGGTTATTTATTTTAGGTATTTTTGTCATATAGCTCTTCAACGGTTTTGGTACTTATTTATCTTCGGATTTCAAATGTTTGGCTTTGAGCGTTCCTAATGAAGGTAAATCCAGAGAAGCGCTTCGGGCGCATAGAATTATTAAACGTGTTATTTCAGTTTTTTACAACAAACTGAATAAGGAAATGGGAAATTATGCCTCTATATATTTTGTGTAAATTCAAAACACTGTAAAAAAGATAATTCTGTGTTTGTTTTTTGAAAGATTGAATTATGATCCTTTATTATTAAATCACTTCAAATGTAGCCATGTTAGCAACTATAACTTTGATATATTGAAGTATGTTCGTCATTAGTTTTGTCAATTCGCTTGTTCATGTTGTTAGTTTGGTTGTATTTATTAAGTGTGCAGATCAGCAAAAGAACTAAGACGAAGACAGCGTTTTAACTCCTTTTCTCTTCCAACAAATATAATTGACAAAACTATCAACCTAATGAATACATAACTTTCTGTACCAAGAAAATTTACTTACAATAAAATGATAATGGCATTACCTCTAGTCTGTAAATTACCAGCTACGTATAACAAATTTAATTATAAAGCACCTTGACCTATTGGATCATTTAACTTGTTATAAACTTTTATTACACATTTTGTTAGAGGTTTGATTTATTTTCATTGTTGAATGCTGCACAGTGACAACACTCGCTTATATGTACTTCTTATGGTTCCTGCTGGAAATTGTTTCATTGGGCATGCATGTTGGGAATCATACCAGATATTCTTATTTTTATATATCATGTTGTCTTTTTTTCTATTTAAACACATTACATTCTATTTATTCAAACATCAAAAGTACTAAAGTTATTACAAAATAAGGTGTTTAATTATTGGTATCTACTTTTAATATTACAGGTTTTTGTATAGAAATAATAATAATTCAAATATTAAAAAAATGCTATTTTGATATTGGTTACACAAAAATCTGGCATTTTTTGTTTGGACCTATAAACAGGTTTTAGTTTATGCACTTATTTCAAATCAAGGCATGCGATTCATTATGTTTCCTTCGTTTACTTCTTCCAGGTAAGGAACAGGATTTAAAGCTGAATATTATTGGTTCCGCGCGAAAACTAAACGCGGTGTCGGGCAACACAGAACGTTCTCTCTTGGATATTTACAAATTCATTTAACTTCCACCTCAATAATGTCTAGTTCACATAATTAAAAATATTAAGAACCTCATAATAGGCACTGGTTTTTAGGTTTCTTGTTCAGTATTGCTCATTTATTTCCAGGAGTTTCACTTTCATTTGAATTCTGTGACCCATTTTCCCTTAGTTTGTTTTCTGTCATTAGTGCGCTGTAACTGTTTAAATATTCCATATCATTCACATTTAAAGACACATATTGGTTTGGATGTTTGCACTCTTTGTTGTCTTTTTCGAGTATGTCCTCACTCAAAGACTGTTCTGAAGAGGAAGACGACAATGACATTGAATTGTTACTTGCTTTGTAGTCTTCAAAGTTATTTCTTTCAATCGTCACTGGAAATTCTTTGTTAATTGTATTACTTTTTTCATCTTTCTCATTATTTGTAGAAAAAATAAACCTCGTAGGATTTCTTTCCCTTCTCGGTGAACTAATGAATATCCTTACATGGTCTTCCTCTCCGTTGATTCTCGTTCTTGGGTTTAAAATTTGATTGTTGGTGTCTTCTATAACTTCCAAGTAAGTGTTATCCTGTTGTAAAGATTGAACAATGTTGGGGGCACCATGACGATTTGACAAATGTTGACTAGTTGGTGGGTGGGACAATTCTAACAGCTCATTCTCGTTAATCGTTTCGTAATGTGAGATTACATTTTCATTTTCCTCCAGAGCTGTGTCATTTGCCGTATCGTTATTTGTAGCATTTCCTTGCATGACGTCCTGATTTTCGTTGTCATCTGAATATCGTTCTTTTCTTTTTAGGATTGCAGCTCTAGATTTAATGAAGAAACAATTGACACACACTGACAGAAATAAAACAGCAAATCCTGTTGCACAAATACCATTGAAGAAGCTTTTACTAACATACATTCCTGTTTTAAAAAAAAGCAAGATAATGTTTATCCACTCTCACCGTATATCGTTTCGAAATAAAAACACCAAGTGAATCACCTGCAGTAATCTTAAAATAATTTTATTTTGCCAGATCTGGTGATATTTTGTTTGCCCAGTAACAATGTGGATGAGGGGTATGTGAGCGTGCTCGCAAAAGTTCTTTAATTCTAAATACAACTAACCCTGAAACTATGGTAAAGTTCAAGTGGGTTAAGTTTGGTAAAAAACGTCATGTACATCTTGTCATTTCACATATAAGATATGTTCAACTTATTATATATATGGGGAACAGTTACTCTCTTATAGATAAACATGAAGGTCATAAACGGCATTTTCTGAAAATTAATTATATTAACAGAGGTATTGGTTGTATCAACTTATGGAGTATATTCAATGACTTCCATGAAAACTGCATACCTCCCTATTTTGATAACAACGAACCATGCCACTTATTATTTCGTATCAATACAAAAGAACCCAGCAGAAGTCTATTTTCTAATTATACGTCAGCAACATCAGACATCAGTGTGAAAACTAATACTCCTGTAACATGCGACTGTGAATCATCCAATTTTAGTTATAATCCCTATGGTCAATTTATTATAGGGGACTTCAATATCGTTTAAAACCGTGAGGTGAAAACTTTTAAAAGATAAAATCAGAACCAAAATTTCGTCCTCAATCTAGAATAGATTGAAAATAGTGTTGTCAGGGAATAAAAGTTGCTATTTCATAGTATTTCAAAACTGCCTTAAACCGGAAAAATCAAATAAAAAATCTTTTGATTCTTTATGAACTTCAAGTACTCGCAAACGGTTTATGTTTGTACAGTCTGACAAAGCAGTCTACAATGTGGTGGTGGTATGTCGTAAATACTACACTGAAGTTCTTTGAAGAATGAAATTTCAAATTCTTATACAATACAGTTTGTAGGCTCTATTGCCATATAGTAAACAGTCATATCAAAACCGCATCACAGCTTAAGGCATCTTTTGAACATTTGAAGATCCCTACTATAAACATTACAATGAAAATGGGGAATGGGGAATGCGTCAAAGAGACAACGACCCGACCAAACAGTCCGATGCCACCAATGGGTCCTTAACGCAGCGAGAAATTCCCGCATCCAGAGACTAACTCAGTGACAGAGTTTTAATCACTAATTATTGTCAGGTATCTTAAGTCCTGATATTATCTATCTCAATCAATACATAAACAGGTCACTTCAGTTATAACCTATTAAAAGTTCTTTCCCAACTTTGTTTATTGTGTCACCATCTGTAGGATCGAACAAAAAAAGTGCACCACTTAATCCAGTTCAGTTTGTGATTTTCTAGAACATAAATTCATTCGAATTTTATTCATCTAGGGCATCCCATGTCTCAAAAACCACATACATAGGTTTGTCTGTGCTCGCAGTGAATATTTCGATGAAAACACAGCCTTTTTAGTCAAAGGGTCCAAAAGACCTTAACCTATAATGTCTGTTCAGGTTACTAACCCAATTTTGTCAATAAAAATATATAATATGACATTTTTTACTCGCGTCATTGGTTTATAACCTTTGTTTTTTTTCAGTTGTTATGATATTTCTCTTTTTTGAATTTATCTTGAAGTTTGATATTTTGCTATACTTTTTTGATCGATACAAAGCACAAAAACATCGAACAAAAACACGAAAGACACAAAGAACAGATCTTTGAGTACTCCAGCAGTTCCTTCGAGCTAGTTTAAAGCCAATAACAACTAATAAGAAAATCACGAATCTCAGACCCAAACACATTCAACTTCCAATGGATTGAGTGTAAAGATGTCATTGATAGTCGTAGAAAAACATGATCTTGTGCAGTGCCGACATTTAGGTATCGTCAGATTATAGATTGTAGAACTGTCCATGTATATATGTGTATAACATTAATTATTTTTTTGGGGAGGATTTAATTAATTAACAACATGAAATATATACCGATGAAAACAATATTAAAAAACAGTGTGAAATACTATTAGGTAACCCTTTAGAATAAGTTGATTTTCAAGATCGATAAGTTTACCCGGATCGCATCTAAATGTGCGTGTTCGGTCAAAGAAATCACCGTAAAAAATTAGGATGTGCTATCCGGTTTTTAAGAAATATATGGTACCGAAATCTTTGACTTAAAAATTTACCAGTAATACATAGATTACGTTCATTGAAATTCAAAACGTTGCTGCAGGCACGGGCATAACGAGTTTGGAAATAGAAACACCATAAGAATGTACCACAGATACATCATCGTCCAAAATAGGAAAATGATCACTTTCGTCGTAATTTTGTATATTTAGTTGCCCGTGTATAACTGAATCTAATATAGTAAAAAAAAACAGTTCGACAGTGTTTTTAGAAAATGTTTTTAAATGTATCAATTCAATAGAGTTAAGACGGATCTTTGCTGAGTTTGTGATTCATACCAGTTCAGGAGCAAGTCTGCTAATAAACGAGCGTAATTCTTGCCCAGAATAATAACAAAAACCTGTTGACAAACTTAAGAGTCCAAACGTAAATGCTGTCAAGGAAAAAAATTACAGCATTAATCATCTCATCACACCTCCAGAACCTCTCTTCCTCCAGTAACTATCTTGTATATTTACCCTTTTCATTACAAAAAAATGCTGTATATGACTTGCAGCAAATAGATATAATTTTTTTTTTAAATCAAACCACCGTTTAATTTTATAGGAAATTTTGTGTTAAATTTGAAAAGTCAGAACTGTCCACCAAAACAAATGTCCCATCAGAAGAATGTAATTTCTTTAAAACATCGAAAGAATTTTTTATACTCTATAAACAGTTAATTCCACTATTTTCATATGCTTTATTACAAATGTAAAAGATAAGTTCTTTGATAGTGAAGTCAAGAATCTAGTTAAAAAATTGGAAGATTAGTTGAAGAACACTCACCACAGGCCGATATAAAGCGATATTTTACTTTTTTTGTGTGTAGTGTAGGTAACTCATAAATAGTAGGGACCTTCAAAGTAACGCTGATATATGTTAATGATAGGATTCTTTACTCTATGACGCACGGAATTGAATGTAGAATAATTTATGATTTATTCTTTCGAACTTCAATACAGTATTTACGTCATACCACCAACACATTGTCGGATGACTTGTGGGCCGCTTCGAACACAAACTGCTTTCGAGTACTTGAAAAATAATTATTCTAGACATAAGCATGTTATGAACCTCTTATTAATTTGTAAGTTTTTTTCAAAATATGATATTCGAATAATCACAATATTCCTAAACTTTTTATCAGATTTATTAACCGTTTACACCAACATTTACAATAGGTTGAAAGAACGTCAGAATGACCTGACGTTATTGTTTTCAAGCTGTTTGAGCTCTTCAACGTTTTCGGTCCTTATACATAATTGGCTTTCAAGTATTCGGCTTTGAGGTTTCAGGATGAAGGTAAATTCTGAAAAAGCGCTTCCGACGCATGAAATTAATAACGTGTTGTTTTCAGTTTTTTAGATGGAGGACGACGATATTTAAATCCTTTCTCGGAAAGTTTCTAAAGACAAATATTCTACACGTACCTGATCCGTCTGTTGTTTCAGATGTAGATGAATCACTTAAGGTGCTCTTGAGGTTTATCCTTCGCCTGTCTGAAAAATTACAATTTTTAAATATATAAAGAATAAAATTGACAAAGAGACAACAACCCGACCAACGAGCAGAAAACAGCCAAAGGCCACCAATGGGTTTCAACACAGCGAGAAAATCCAGCAACCGGAGGCGGACCTACGCTGGCCCCTGAAAAAAAAGTGTACCAATTCAGTTTAAATGGACGTCATACTAAACTTTAAAACATATAAATGAACTAAAACAAAAATTTAAAAAAATAAAAGACTAACAAAGGCAATAGGCTCCTGACCTAGGACAGGCGCAAAATTCGAGAAGGATCGTGATGATATGGAAAAAGCATGTATTAATTTATATATCTCATTATCTGTAAAAGTCATTTATATATATTATATTAGAATGTATTAATAATATGTGTTGTCTATTACTTTGAAGACACATGCAACGAGTTTCTTGAAATTCTCGAAATTTTAAATGTAATCGAAATCAGTGTATATAATGTGCGAATCCAGTTCGTTCATTTTCACTGTTGTATTCGAGTATGTCTTTTTTTTTTTTAGAATAAAGGATGATGAGAAAAACTGCATTTGTTTACTTTTTGAAAAGACAAAATAATTGATTTAAACGTTTGTTTCAACACAATTTCATTAGAATATAACTCTATAATGTACAATAAAAGGATTAATGTCCAAAAAGTGTATTTAAAGCAGCAGAATCTATAAAATTAATCACTGAATGCGATTCATTTTAACTATAGATGCGATGAATTATCACTGTAAGTGCAATCATTTCTGATGTGGAATTTTTTAAGGTGCGATGAATTTTCATTGTTGATTCATATGTTAATTCGACATGCAACAACTAATAGTTTTTAAAATGACTTTACTATTGACGGTACTAACAATTATAATAACGTTCATATCATGCTTATTTAAATATTGTTGGTGAGTTTTGTCATTGATTCGAAAATTTACTGGAGAAAAACAACCATGAATATATTGTATTTATACGGTAATTTTCCTTTAAAAGTTTGAGAACTCGCATAAAAAGGCTTTAAAAATTTGTCACGCCGTGTCATACATATGTCTACCATATTAATAGGCTTTTGCACAACTAACAGTACATTAATGTACAACGAACGATACTAAAGACCTTAAAACAATACAGAGAATGAATCGTACATTGCCAAAATTCGGAGGAAATTTTTCAAGTAATTAAAGGTCTTCACAAAAATAATTCAAATAAAAGGTTTATCATGCGCATTATGTATTATTCACAACAACAAGTCAGAAAATACTCGCTGGCATTTAGTGTGAGAGTCAACCAACTATGCTCTGTTTGTATAATTTGATCAAGTGTGAGTTACACAGATTGTTCTTTTCGCGATGTTAACAAGTAATTCACAAACCTGTCTATTTAAAATAGTAACATAGTATTTATGTATTATAGCTGTGAGGAGCAATTAACTTTGTTTTCATTAATATTGAACTGCTGTCAATATTATCTTTTATTCGCGTATTTGTTAATTTTTAACACCGACATATAAATGTTTGAACCCCGACTTATGAAAGTAGCCGTGTTTGGCACAATTTTTTGGAATTTTGGGTCATCGGTGCTCTTTACTTTTTACTTTGGCTTTCTTTGCTATTTAGATCTGGGCGTCACTAGTGGATCTTATGTAGACGAAGTGCGCGTATTTTGTGTTAGATTGTATGCCTGGTACCTTTGATAACAATTAGCATGTTGAAATGTCTTATTGTAATGTTTATTTGTGTATTTCTCTGTCCGTAATATTCTTGCTATTTTTTTACTATAGTCCTGCAATGTAATGTAATCAATTTAGTGTTATAAGACGTGTCACGGTACTTGTCTATCCCAAATTCATGTATTTGGTTTTGATGTTATATTTGTTATTCTCGTGGGATTTTGTCTAATGCTTGGTCCGTTTCTGTGTGTGTTACATTGTAGTGTTGTGTCGTTGTTCTCTTCTTATGGTTTCCCTCAGTTTAAGTTTGTTACCCCGATTTTGTTTTTTGTCCATGGATTTTTGAGTTTGAACAGTGGTATACTACTGTTGCCTTTATTTATATGTAATAGCAACAGAAAAGCGGGAGGTTTGGTTAGCCGCAAAACCAGGTTCAATTCTCCATTTTTTTTATCAGAATGTTCTGTACCAAGACAGGATAATGGCAGTTATTATCTTAAAGTTCGTTTCTGTGTGTGCTGCATTGTCGTTTTGGTTTTTGTTGCACTTCAGTGTTTCTGCTGTTTCGTTGTTTTCCTCTTATAGTTGATGTGTATACCTCACTTTTGGTTTGTATCCCGGATTTGTTTTCTCTCAACCGGTTTATGAATTTCGAAAAGCGGTATACTACCGTTGCAACAAATTAAGGCATACATTAAGGTGACTCGATTGTTGCTCGAACTTTCTTTACTGCATTAAATATATACACGATGGCATGATAACTATCAATTATCCAGTCATCATCGAAAATGCATCCATAAGAGCTTTTTTCCTAATGCTTGTAGTTCAAAAGATTGGTTGGCTTGCTTACTTTGTTTGTATAAATGTATCAATCTTAATAACAATGCTTAAGCAAAGATTTATACAAACAAAACAAGCAAGCAAGCCACACCTTGAAGCTACAAGCATAAGGAAAATAGCTCTATAACGTTTAATTTATTAGTATGCGATGTAGATTTAGAGCGAAACAGAAACTCTTTTTTTCGGTGACGTGGGTTATATAAACTGTCCAAGATAAATGTATTCAATGATTGCATGCCATAGGAAGGGATACATTTTGATCCTATATGTACATCTTGATCTGATCAAATTATTAGAGAAAATCGAATGTCCATTAAAGGCATTTATTGGTATATTACCTCAGACTTACACTCACTTAGTATGCATTTATAATCTATATCTCCATCTGAATTCATAAATTTAGTTATAGATTCGGCTGAATTAAAAATGCATATCATGAAAATTTATTAATTTCTTTCTGTAAAAATGCAGAATATGTAGAAAGAAAATTAATCGATCTACAGTGAACATGAAAGTCTAGTATCATTATTCGACAGTAAACATGAATCTCATGACGAAAACAGTATAGTGGATTTTGAGTCAATATCAACAAGCTGAATAACAAAACCTTTTTTAAGTTATACAACAATATAATTATGTCAAAATGTTTCTGCAAAGGAAACTAAACTACTACTTTTAAATCTCTTGCACGCTCTGTTCGTGAACTATTCGAAATATGTATATTTTATTGTATCAATTGTATCAATTGTATCAATTAAGCACATGGATGGTTGTAGGCGCGATGAATACCCGACCGCATCTCACACCTATAGCATGAACAGTGCACATTATATATATTATTTGTTATTTTATTAAAAAATCACGAATTTATCGTTTGTTTATTTATCCTTCTACATCAGAAATTCACCACGAATACAGTATGAAAGACATTTCAGTATTCGCACATTACATACACTGAAAATCATTGAACCAATGCATGCATACATACCAAATTAGTCTTGTATGCACGTTTTTTTTTAATTATTGACTTCACACCTATAACGTATTATCGACAAATTATATTTCATTCAATTGTTGTTGGTGGCAAGCTAAAGTACTTTTGTGAGTTTGTTGCCGAAGTCAAGAATTTGTATAACTATATATTGTGTATCTATCAATTTACCTGTGGAAGTATCTGCATAAAGATTGGTCGTATCTATAATGATAAAACATTTATAAATATTGCAAGTTATGTATCACTTCAGATCAATAAGTCGAAAATAAGTATAATCTATCTGCTTAACTATTACATACCCTTTAACAATTTGTTTAAGATTTTACAGCGAAATAGTACTGTATTTTTTTATTCATCTGTTATTTTATTGCGTTTGTATTTACATTGTATCATGGATCAAAATTGTTCGTGCAATTTATTTTCGCTTGTGTTAATATGTCTTTTGATTGAGTTAAGCCATTTCCATTGATATTTTATAGTGTCTTTCTATTTTGTGATGTTACACTTTTGATTCAGATAAGGGTGAAGGTTTGGTACCATTAATACGTGTTAACCTGCTGCAATGGTTTGCACCTGTCCTAAGTTAGGAATATGAGTTCATTAGTTGTCGTATGTTGATGTGGTTAATAAGTGTTTCGCGTTTCTCGTTTTCATATAGATTAGACCGTTGGTTTTCCCCTTACTATTACACTAGTAATTTTTGGGGGCCCTTTATAGCTGTCTGTTCGGTGCGAACCAAGGCTTCGTGTTGACCTATAATGGTTTACTTTTAAAAACTGTTATTTGGATTGACAACTGTCTCATTGGCACTCATATCACATCTTCTTATATCTATTTATTGTAAAAATTCACTTAATCAATACTTAAGTACATGCAATCAATTTGACAAATGTTAGGTGAACAAGTCGTTGCACATTTAATTTTGATTAAAGATAGTTGTGGTGCTTTGCTGTTTGAAATCAATTAGTTGTTTTTTGTTATATAAGTTAGAATTGATGCATTGTTGTTTGTTATACTGTTACTTACAATGGGGATACTTAAGAGAAGGAATTATTTACATAAATCTTTATCAACTGACTTTATGAAATTCAGAATTCATGTCCACAGTTTTTTTCTTCAGAAAATACAAACTTGATCATAAAGATGAGAAACAATTTCCCCGGGCATAAATGCAATAAAATTAACGGTATCAATTTTCTTGCACCAGATGCGCATTTCGACAATACATGTCTCTTTAGTGATGCTCGTGGCCAAAATATTTGAAATCCAAAGCTTATATAAAAGATGAAGAGCTATAATCCAAAAGGTCCAAAAAGTATAGCCAAATCCGTAAAAGGGATCACAGCTTTGCATGAGGAAGATACATTCCTTGATTTATAATAATTTCTATCATTTTGTAACAGCAAATTTTAATAACACAAAAAATCCGTATTGTCATGCCAGTACCGAAGTACTGGCTACTGGGCTGGTGATACCCTCGGGGACTAATAGTCCACCAGCAGAGGCATCGACCCAGTGATAGTAATAAAATTAGCGGTATCAATTTACTTGCACCAGATGCGCAAGGTAAACTAGAATATCAAGTATACATTTAGATGATGAACATTTATTTCATTCCCCCGATAAACAATTATTGTTTGATATATCAAACCCCGGTATCTTTAGATTCTTAGAACTATTATCTTCTTTTTTGAAAGTCATTTAAACTGAGGGCATAGGTCTCATTGTAACAAGACTTTTGAATATTGTCATATTCATCATTTTGTAAATATATCACTTAATTATTTGCATTCTGTTCTGTTTTTTTATTTTGTTGTATATTATTTGTTTAAATTTGTATTATTACAAGCATACTGTAAATGTTGTTCTAATTTTTATTGCGAAATACAGTCTGTAAATGTTTTATATACTGTAAATTCAGAAATAATTGCGATGTTCTTGATATTGCAAAAAATGCGACAGGGTTATAATCACAATAGTTTAAACTCGCATTTTGACATTTTTTATATAAATTGAACAAGATTTTTTTTTTAATATCGCAAAAAGTTAAATCACATTTTAGTCCAAAATGACAAAATCGCAGTAATAAATGCACGCAAAAATATCTGAATTTTCAGTAATAAAATTGATTTGGTTTGATATTTGAAAAGTCGGGAATCTCTTATAATAAATACTAATTCATATAATCTGGTAGCTTCGAAATCTAATTTATCTGTTAGCACAAATATGTCTCCTTTTTAAATATTTCAGCTAGCTACCATCATAGTTAATATATCAACATAACGTTTTATCAAACTGGTCAACTTAGTTAATAATTTTTTTTTAACTAAATCACAGGGAGGTCACTTTTATATTACAATCCCACTGCTAGAGTGACCATAAACTGTTAAGAATCAGTTAACAAACTAACGGTGACATACATGAAAAGAAATACTGTTTAGTTCTAATTATTTAAATCATATAAAAGGTTTTCGTTGCAGTTTCGTATCTATCAATTTACCTGTGGAAGTTTCTTCATAAGGATTGACTGTACTTACAACTATAACTATAAAAAAAAACCATAGTTTTAATGAGTATGTAGACAGTTTAAGAGATCGTTTATTCATTACTGAAAATACATCAGCTTTTAATAAGCATACGCGATTTCCCTACCTTATAACTAGAATTATACTGAATTCCAATGATTTGAAGGGAGAGTCTCTGTCTACAGTTTCAATTTTGAAGAAAATGAATATATATTGCCTTAAATAACAAATGTTTGAATCAAAAAGAAACGTTACATTTATAATTAAAAGAAATTTTTAGCATAATTATAACACTATACCTATTTTCGAGTTAAAGAATATTTATTTCAATGAATGTAATTGTAAAAGGTCTTGGACTGAACAACTGAAATCATTACTAATTTGACACATTACCACCTGTGAAACAGGATCTGGTACCCCTTTGGATCATCTGAGATCAGTCCAAATTTTTGGAAGGGTTCGGGTTGCTCAGTTTTTAGTTAGTTTTGTATGTCGTGTTTTGCGACCTGTTGTTTTTGTTTGTCCTTTTTTTTCAATTCACGACGTTGTCAGAATCTCTTTTGACTTATAAGTTCGAATATCCCTTTGGTATCTTTGGCTTCTTTTTTTGATTATGCATTTGACAACATAATAACCTATGATCATTTTCTGTTACTTCCCATTTGTCGGCAAAATAGTGAGATATGCTATAACAACTTTTCAAAATAAAATTTTATGACAATAAATTATGTTTCTGGTAGCAAGCTTGTAAGATTCATTAAGTTTTATGTTTGCCACGATGTTTTGTTATATTTGATAATTTTAAATCATTTACAAAACGCTCTAAAAAAAGAATCATCCAGCTCAGATGGCATGAAAGTAAGAGAACAAAGTTGCATGAAAGACAAACAATATTGAACAAAAATCATCATTTTTTGCTGTGAAATTGTCATACTTGGATAATTCTGTGTTACAATGGCAATCAATTTCATCATGTTCATAATGATTTTTAATTGATTCCATGTGGAATGTCGGTGTTTTGTTATAACGATAGACAATTTCTGCTGAAGCTTTGTGTTGAAGATTCAAAGTGCTAGTTACATATGTTTTCTTTATTTGGAGATCTCTCAATATAAGAATTATATGCTCAGGCTTTTTATTAGATATACGCGAAGTAAAAACAACCAACTATCACCTTTTTTCAGCAAAAGCTCTTCGTGCTAATTTTAAGGTCAATTGCTTTCATAACCGTAACGTATACATTTTCTTAACACCAGCACTCAATTCTATATCAAATACGCAGTGTATAACAGGAAAAATAAATTAACGGGTTTATTGTCATTGGCTCTATCTAACGCTGTCATGACCTTATAGTCAAGCGAATGAATTACATTTACATTATTCATTATGACTAATTATAACAAGGAAATATAATCGTGTTGGTTATCAATATCCTGTAAAGGCAACATGTGCATTTTCATGTATTTAAAATCTACAATGTTTCCTTAAACCAATTTTGATTTTGGAACAGGACTTGACTTCACTTTTATGTCATTTTCAGTTGTGTTAGTTGAACTTATGCAAATCAGGCGTGGACGTTCTAAACAGCGACATTATTTATTAAAATGCTGAAATGTTAGTTCAAAATTTGTTTTGATAGTGATATCAAATACTATCGGTCAAATTTTCTTCATGTTAAGTTCTAGAATTATTGAATTCACCCATTAACTATAAGCTTCAAACTTGTTCTCGGATGTCTATTTATGTTGTTTTCTAATTAGATACGTTATATAAAATGCATGGAGACGTTGGCATATGGTCTTTTTCGAAGCACTTTAGCTATGTTGGGGTAATTAATTTTAAACTTTGTTCCATCGCCGCAACATTACATAGAGTTTCAATATTTGCAGATGCTTGTATCTTATTATTCCTTTTTCGTCAGTATTGTGGAAGAAAGTGGCTTTTAAACACCTACACCGATCGGTCATTTACCCTTGTATGCATGTATACATAGATCAATCATATTACATTTGATTTCAATGAGTATGTGTAGCTAAAGAAAGGTAAGGTTGCTTGCTAGATGAACCATGGATTCATTGTTTGGTAAACTATCCTCCTTTACGAGTAGACTAGTCCGACAGATAAACAATCTATCTGTCTGTAGGACTAGGCTAGTAGGAAAGGAGGGTAGAATATTTAACTTACAATGATTTCAAGGTTCAGCTAGCAAGCAAGCTAACCAAAGATATTACCTTTAGCTACATTCTCATTGAAATCGGCTGTAAATGTGTGTACTTCTTCTTCCTCCTTACAAATTAAACAGTTATTCCATGTTTGTTTTCATTAATCTATTATTTGTCTTCTTTTTACACTTTGTGATTTGTCGACTCAATCATAATGCATATGTTTTAAGTACACTTAAATAAGTACTTGCATTGAAGTTTATCAAAACAAATGACTTTGAATCATTAATATATCAACAGCAGCTAAATCCATACTGATACGGACTGTGGAATATGCATGCACTGTGTTGGACAAAACAAATAAAAATGTAAGTAATATAATAGATACAGCTAGTGCAGGAAAGCAGTAAGATTTATACATAACGAATTCATAGATCGAACACCAATGTTACCAATATGAAAAAATCGTTAAGATTGGGAATTCCAGAAGCATGCTGTTTAAGATCAAATATGAACTAATTATATTAGACATAACTTGTCAATACCGTACCGATTCGCCATGAAGACAAGAGTAAAAGTCATGATCAGTGATAAACAAGACAGCAACTTCATTAACAGAACTTTAATTGTAATAAGAGAAGGCTTTATGTGTAAATAGCCTAGAGAAAACTAGATAAAAGTTTTTGTGCAGAACCAATGCCATTCATTTTGAAAAGTTTCTTTACCTTGGGTCAAAAAAAGATAACTCCTGGTTATTGGTTCATTTATAATGAGAGATACAGATATGATATACGTGGTTATGTAATTCAAGGGAAGGTTAACATGGTCCAACCAGTACATGGTTTGGATTTTTAATCAAATAAAGACAATATATCGTCCATTTCTAAACATACAAAATAAGGACTACTTCAGGAAACTCATCAAAGATACAATGACCAATGACACAAATTTCAAGTTTAATAGAAACACATGCCTCTTTCATTGCATCTAGGTGCAACATATTTTAAACAGGAATGAAAACATACGAATAAAAGGAGATATGGCGGGATACATAAATGAGCCAGCATCATAATGAAAAAAATATGCAAAGACATCTCGAGAGTAGCAAAGAGATATTAAGGAAAGCTTGGAGTCGGTGTTCATACAAAATGTAGAGTTTTAAATCGTAATGTCGAATTGATTTTAATAAACACTTTATTTTGAACTCCTTATGTTCAATATTTATGGTATTACCTGAATTAATTAATCTTGTTACTTCAACTCTGATAGAGTTCCCTTGTTGCGTCTCGCACCAGTAGGTACTGAAATCATACTCAGTTATGTTGTTTATTTTGAGATTATAAAACCCTCGATCATTGATAATTTCTAATCTTTCGTGACCAAAGAACCTTTCATTTTTCTTAAATCCGCGAGTTAATTGTGTATTATGTTTCCTCCAACTCTGTGTTGAGATCTCTTTTGAAATCTTGCATGTCAAGATCACTTCACTTCCAATCTGAGCATACATTTTCCTTTGTAATGATTGGTCTCCATGTAAGACTGAATAAAAAATAACATAAGACATATTTGTTTACGAAATTATCACAACTAGTGTAACACAAAGTTTAATTATGAATACGATTTCTGAAAAAGCTCTTGCTTAAAGTCCGATAAATGCCAACGGTGCCCATCCCTCCAAAAAATTCAATTATAAATTCTCTGACTCTTAGCTCACATTTTTACCCAGATTTGAATCATACAGATCGGTATTGCAAGCCAACAGAAAACATCAATACCTTTCCACTTTAGGTTGTCATTGCACCAACATTATTTCCTACAGCTAGGTTATCCGACTAAAACGGATTTGCGTCACCAAAGATACAGCCAAACTATATTTATAATAGAGGTTTATCAACTTGATAAAGCTAGTTGGTCTAGCAAAATATTGCCTTTATTTTCATCATTTTGTAAATATTTTAAACATTCTTATATTTACATACTAAATAGTGTGTTAAAATTACATTGTTAGGCAATCTATAATAGAGGTTTAAATATATATTGTGCTAAAAGAAATCAGACGAGATAAACTTGACGATATTAAGAAAATAAAGGTCAACAAAGGGGTGCCCTTTGTGTTAACTTACCATTCCAAATCTGACAAGTTATCAAACCTATCCCATCAGGAAAAATTTGAAAAAAGCGGAGTAGATCCTTAACTTTCGAAGATCCTTCTAGCCACCTGTACGGGCTTTCTGTTGACCAAAAAGCCATAAAGATTTGCTGGTGTGAGTTAATTTATGCTCTTAATCAGGCTCTTCGGTGGGTTGTTGCAAGGGGTCCGGGAATAAACGCTTTCTGACTTGCAAACGATTACTGAATACCAAGACTGTTAACAGTCACACCAATGGTGTGGAATACACAATATTTTGCAATGTTAATTGCATGATTACAAACGTTGTGTATCTTCGACAGTATAAATATGGTAACAGATTTTGGTGAGCCAAAACAGCCATTTCAAAAACGTATTGTGGCGATTTTGAAAGATCGCAGTGCCTAAATTTTTATTGATATTGCCTATTTTTGTGGGAACCATTATTTACCTAACCTGTTGAATATTTTATTTATAATGGAGACTTCATGTTTTAACTGAACTTATGAATATGTTTACTTTGTTTTATCTATATAAGTGCTAAAAGTTCTTATATTATAGAAGTGAAGGTGTATATTTTAACTACCATTATATTGTATAATCGTTTTAATATTGTACGTTCCAGAATGAAAGAAAACGTGTGTTTTCTTACCGGCAGCTTTTTGTCAATTGTACGTTACTTTCACTTTCGCTTTTTCCGGAAGGAACGGGTATTGTTATAGAACATGTAGAAATAATGTCAAAAGAAATCATTATTTTTAGACTGTATTGAACATGTTGAAGTAATTTTTTTGTATGCTTTTCGAAATAGTGATAAATGTTAAAGTATTTAATGTAAAGTTTAGATATACAAATGGAGCGTTTCTATATCAGCTCCCTTATTAAAACCCCATATTTCACAACCATAATTCACAATACTTGTTACATATGTATCAAATAAGGATATCAAAGTCTCAATGTCATAACAATCATCATAAATCTTACTCAATAAACAAAATGTAGCCTTTCTACCCTGTTCAGATATTGTTTTCTGTGTAACAGTAAAATTACCGTTATAGTTTAATAACAAACCAAGATATACAAACTGATCACACATTTCTATCATTTTACTATTCAAATACCATTTTTCGTTCTCTTTCAGTACGCCTTTCTTACGAAAAACAACTATTTCAGTTTTTCTCAAATTAATGTCAAGACCATTCTTATATGAACTATCATATACACTGACTATCATATTTGTAATTCAGAAGAACGTTTGCTGAAAAGAACTGTATCATCAGCATACATAAAAAGTTAAAGATTTGACAATTTTACTTCATATGGTTCAATTCTTTGTTTAATTTTTATGTCATTTGCACAAATTGCATATGAAAATGGTGATAATTAACAGAAACCCCACTATTTGAAACAAACGAACACTTGCCGACTTTACGCACCTATCTCCTATTTCAAGTAAAATTTCTTTATTAAACTTTATTTCAAAAACTTAAATTTAAGAAAACAAGAAAACTATTAAATTTCTGCATCCGTTCAAAACTGGAAATTGGAACAATTTGATCAACTGCATAAATAATCATATGGCATATACAATGCAATATCCAGGAATTTTTAAAACACGTCTGCTTTAGAAAAACTGTACCTCCAAATTTATTCAGACTAATTTGTTTGTTGCTCACAGGCGATAGGGACAAGCTGGAACTGACGTAAAATACTATAATAGTTATCAAAGGTACCAGGATTATAATTTAGGACGCCAGACGCGCGTTTCGTCTTCATAAGACTCATCAGTGACGCTCATATCAAAATATGTATAAAGCCAAACAAGTACAAAGTTGAAGAGCATTGAGAATCCAAAATTCCAAAAAATTGTGACAAATACGGCTAAGGTAATCTATGCCTGGGATAAGAAAATCCTTAGTTTTTCGAACAATTCAAAGTTTTGTAAACAGGAAACTTATAAAAATGACCTCATTATTAATATTCATGTCAACACAGAAGTGATTAAATGTAATAAAGTTACTGTTTCGAGCAATCTTTCTGTATGCATATTTAATTTGATTACATATTCACAAATACCCCAAAATTAAGTGAAAAACTTTATCAAGTATAAATATATATGAATCAATGATACTGTAAATTTTAGTTGATATTGAAGAAATTCTATAAAATAGATTTTTATTCATGGGAAATTTTTCCTACACATATCTTGCGAATGGAACCAATCCAAAATGTATTAAGCGTGCATTAGTAAAAATTCACAAACCTGCAAGTTGAAACACAATGATATAGATCAATATATTGTGCATGTCACCTATACACTCATTAACGTAATCTTCTAATTTCTATTTTGTTTTATATATTTTGTATTTTTTGGCCACATAATTGGCAACAACAGGAAATGACAAACATAAACAAGGAAATTGTTTTTAAATGCATTTGATGATATATATTTTCATGAAATATCATAAATTCTTGAAAAAGCAGAAGTAAAATTCAGAATGGAAATGGGGAATGTGTCACAGAGACAACAACCCGCCAATAGAACAGACAACAGAAGAAAGTCACCAATAGGTCTTCAATGTAGCGAGAAACTCCCACACCCGTAGGCGTCCTTCAGCTGGCCCCTAAACAAATATCTATACTAGTTCAGTGATAATGGACGTCATAATAAACTCCGAATTATACACAAGAAACTAAAATTAAAAATCATACAAGACTAACAAAGGCCAGAGACTCCTGACTTGGGACAGGCGCAAAAATGCGGCGGGGTGAAACATGTTTTTTGTGATCCCAACCATCCCGCTATACTCTAGCCAATGTAGAAAAGTAAACGGATAATAATACGCACAGTAAAATTCAGTTTCAGAAGTGGTATCAGAAGTCCGTTACACATACACATATATAGAAAATACCTTCAGTATGTAATAATCTTCAGTTTAAAAAAACATTTTTCAAAACAAATCTTGATTAACATTACAATGGCTACTCTGACGGAATGAAGAACACTGTAGTAGTATTTGTAGCAACATTCCAGCAGCACTTGCATACTGAGTATATATATCCCTATTCAAACGATATTTCCAGGAATATTAATTAACCAACGCTAGAGGTCACGCTACATACACACTTCATTCGGATATGCTGTCGATGAATGAGGGTATTGGAGGACTTTAATTAAATAGCAGTACATTCCCGAAGATTCTTATACGATAAACGCTTTTCTTTATAACTGAAGTCTTTGTACCTGAACCATTCAAGTTCTGAGTATATAAGTCATACTCACTTTAATGTGTGTTCAATTTGATGTATAATACGACTTTGAAGTGCTGATATAATCATTTAACTCATTTTGCTTCGAAAGTAAAATGAGTGTATCAGGTTAATTCAATAGACGCTTGGGGGCAATGACCGAGCCTTTTTCGTTAAAAAAATAATGGTAAATTTTCTATACCATGTTGTTCAGTGGTATGGATATAAGAGTAGAGAATCGCAGCACGCAGTTTTACTACTCAGCGGGTATGGATCTGCAAAAGTTTTTTAATTATTAATTTTTTTTAACAAATTTACTAAAGAGTCAAATAGAACTCTCCAATCTGAAAACGGAATAGGCACAGACCGTTACAGACCATGCTCTAAGAGCCGGGGTCATATCGGGGTCATCAATTTTTCAATTTTTTTTTTTTTGTAGTTCCAAAATGCAAATTCCTTTAATTTAGGAAATTCTACAGTTTATTACTTGATTCGGAAAATATTATAGGGTCTCCACTTTAGGAACAAAGCCAAAAGAAATAAACAAAATAAACGAGATTAACAATACAATGGTATATCATTAAAAAAAAATTTTAGAATATGAGAAAAAATATATAAAAAGGTCATAGAAGAGGGCGCTGATTGATTGATAACTTGTAGGCCGTTGGTTTTCCCAATTGAGTTGATTCATATTTTCCTCTTGAGGCTT